>NC_143188.1:16492232-16643214 GCF_047325235.1 Durio zibethinus | reverse complement strand
AGTTTTTAGGCATCAACTAGAAACATTCCACATATAAGTATTTAGAAGCTTTTAATGAATATTATAAACTTACCAACATCAAACGATTTCTCATTTTAAATCTTAATACTAGTTAACTTACTTAAAAATAATTAATGAAATAAAATTAAAAAGAAATTAGGAAAACTTAAATCATTTTCTCACATTTTCATCTAAAAAAATCGAACATGGTTAGCATATTAAAATCTTTTGTTCAAGCAAATCGTCAATTTTATTTTTTATTTATTATTAAAATATTAAAAGATTTTAATATTAATAATTTAATATTTTTAAATATATTTTAAATTAAATTAACAAATATTATTTAATTAAAACATAATAAGTAGTCAACCTTGATAGAAACTTTAAAAATTTTATTCAATATTCGATTAAGTGGAGATTAGCAGATGGTCTAATGAATAGACAAGTCCAATGACAAGGTATCATGGAATCGTTTATGTTATTTTATATAGACAATGTCTAATTTACGGTGGCAAATAATAAAAACAAATTATTTCATTGCAATCGAATATATTGCTTTAAAAAAGAAAAACAAGACCATTCATTTATTCCAATGATCAAGATTTGTAGGACAACAGAAAAGCAAATGTATCAGCATCTATCAGTTGTAATTAATTAAATTGCAAATTGAAGGAAACCTTGGCAAGTGAAGTCAAGGTCTTCTATTTCTCTATCTTTCTCAATCTCATCAGTTGTAATTTTACTATATGGTGACAATTTTATATTTTTAATGATAAAAGTGCATTTTGTTAGAATATATTTTTTGAAATGACCCTTGAAAAAACTAGTCATTAATATCACATTCTGTTATTTTTCTATAACGTGGTGGAAACGGTATAGAAAAATTAAACTCCATAGAAAATTTATGCAATGAGACAATTAGTATTTTGCTTAGCATGTAAAACCAAGCACAAGACCTTATTTTTCACAAAACTAAAACTTTCTTCACGCTACATATTCAATATAGTTGTGTTATTAGAAAATTTTAAATATACGAATATTCAAATTTAAACCAAATCAAATAAGAAAAAAATAGGTCTTAATCAAATATTATATTTTTGAATCAATTTTTTATTTTTTTATTTTTATCTTATTCTAGAGGTTAGCTTATTTATATTCTTTTATGAGGAATAATGATGAAATCCTCATGGCTATGCTGAAATGGTTCCTATATGGCTATCAAGAGAAGAGTTTTGGTATTAGCAAAATATCAGGAATTGAATCTCAAAGGTATAAAGACGGATTACATTTGAAAAAAGCAAATGCATCAACATCAGTGGTAATTAATTAAATTATAAATTGAAGAAAATTAACTTTAGCAAGTCTTGTCAAGATCGTCTTTCTCTCGTCGTTGATAAGTTCCACTATTTTTTGAATTGACATTCGAATGAATTAGTCAGTAACATCATTCTCTCTTCAAAGTAGCCGAAACGTTATAGAAAAAATTTGCAATAAAGCAAGTAATATTTTCTTTAGCATGTAAAAGCAAGCAGAGAAGAACTTATTTTCGACAAAACTAGAACTTATTTTCCACAAAACTAAAGCCTTTGTTCACACTACAAACTAGACAACAGAAACTTATTGTCAAGCAAATTTGAGCTAATTTCTCAAATTAGTTTCTAGTAGGGCCACCCAACATCATTAAACACATGTCCTGAATTGCTAGTGACGTTTTGACCCCAAACCCAATTTCGGTGCGAAGAGGAGCTAGCCTATCACCGAACTGGGTTTTTACTAATTGGCTTCCATTTTACTATTTTATTTTTTTAAATTTTACGCCATTTAATTTCTACTTACCAACATGAATTAACTTTTTTATTTTTAAAACATAAAATAATGCATTGAATAAAAATAAAAATAACAAAAATAATAAATTGAATAAGTGAAATTTTATTTTATTTTAATTTTTTAAAAATTCAATACTTTATATTTATTGTTTTGGATTTATTATTATTCTTATTCTTTTAAAAATTTATATTTTAGAATTAGTATTTTGTTTTATTATTGCCGTTATTATGTTTTATAAGTATTATTAAAATTAATTATATTATTCAATTTAAAATTATTTTTATAAATAAATTTTTTTAAAAATGTCCCATGCAACATGAGGGCATCATTCTAGTGATATATTAATGTTTAAATTCTTTGCTTTAATTAATATCTTAATTAATTTTTTACAATTAAAATTATGTAATTTATCACTATGTTATTGATAGACAAATCTAAACATATGGTATTCATGGTTTAAGAATCTATGAATACATATATATTCATTTAATTAACGTGGATATGAAGGCAATGTTAATGTCAAGATTCCCTCAAACAATGAAATATTTGATGTTATATAGTCTCATAGACTTAAAATTAGATATCCACTGGAACTCGCAATAAAAGTTTTTTCTTTCCACAAAGAAATAGAATGTAGCAAGAAGCCACATGGAAAGGGTGGAAAGAATATTTTAACCCAAACTCCACATTTTAAAATAACAAAATGAAAACCCAAGCAGCAACTGGAGCTCGAGCCAATTTGTCAATTTCGATTAGATTTATGATTAAAATATCAAAATTATATTGAAAGCAAAATAAATTTTCTTTAAAGTAAAAAATAAATTTACATTTAAATTCAAATAAATAATCTTTAAAAAAAAAATTTTTTAGAAATATAATAATTTTGAGTAAATTCAATTAAAATACACATTTAAAATTTTTATCATTTCAAAACATCGAATAATTAAAGGCTAACATTATTAATTAAGGAAGAAAATTTTAATTTAATAAATTATCAAGGCACAGATAGATAGATAGATATATATATATATGTATATGTCATTCATTATATGCACTTTTAAAATTTATCGTTTTTAATATAGTAGAGATAAACATAGATATAATAAAATCTTTAAAAGCAAATAACGTTAACCCAATGAAAATACATAATATATTCAAGATTTTCTCTTCCTTTTAAACTTCTTGAAATGTGTTAAAAAAATAGAATTAACAAAGTGGTTTTATATTTTCCGTTTGGTGTTTATGGAAGCCTAAGGGTTTGACTTAGAAAGACAATGTAATTTACTCTCATCTTAAGTATTACTCCTAACATTTTCTTGTTGAGATTTAAATTTGAGATTTTCAAATTAAACGTGTTGTCCTTGCGCTGGTATCTTATATATTAACAATATGATCATATGTATATTGGATGCATTATCATGAGGTGAATTAGATGATACTAATTTATTAACAAGTAATTAAGTTTTTAAAAAATATATTAATTTTTATATATTTATATTAAGGGTAAATATTTATTCATTAATGAGTTTATATCATCTAGTTTAGTAACAATTTATAAAATCTACACATTAATATATCAAATATAAACCCAAATAAAATTAAATATAGTAAAATAAAAAAATTTGATGAAACCAACAAGAGCATAAAAATAAATTTGCAAACTTTTATTATGCTTGGGTAATTTTGGTTTTTTTTTAAATACCTTATATTATTTATTGTTTCATTTTTTATTCAAGAAAAATAAATTAGAATCTTTTTATTGAAATAATTCTTAAAATGTTTCAATACGTTGGTAACATTAAAAGAATTCTTTCTCACCTAGAGATTTTTTAGGTATCACTTCTTAGAATATCTTAGAATCTCATCTTAAGATGCTCGAATTTACTTTTCATAAAAACTATGTTGTGCATGCATTACAAAATTTTTATTGACTTATTTATTAAATTATTATTTTTATTGTTTTCGAAGAAAAAAGAAAATTTTATCATATTGAAGATTTTTATAAATATTTCAATACACTGGTGATATTTAAAAAAAATCTTCTTATCTAAGAATTTCGTAAAGCATCACTACTATGAATACTTTAAGAATCCCATCCTCGAATAAATTTTCTTTTTCCTTATTTTTTATTTTATTTTAACAAATTAGTTAATTTTTATTTACTATTTTAGCAAAAAAAGAAAATTTTTTATTATATTGAAAACTCTTTATAAATACTCCAATACGTTGGTAGCATTTAAAAAAAGTCTTCTCACCTAGAGATTTCGCAGGTATCATTACTTGGAATACCTTTGAATCTCATCGTCAGATAAAAATTTTTTTTCTTACATATGTTGTTATTCTTTATTATTATTTTATAAAGTTTATTTTAAAAATTAACAAAATTATCAAAAATTTTAATTATGTGTTTCATTATTTATTTTTATTATTTCAACAAAAATTCATTCTAACAAATTTAAACTTTTTAACATGCATAAATATTAATAATAAAATTTAAAACAATCAAAATAATGTATAAAAATTCAAAAAATTCAAAAAAAAAAATTATCTGAACTGAACTGGTCAATAGTCTGGTCAATATCGGTATGGGCCGGTTTGGTCAATCTAGTGGTTTGATGTTGGTCTGGTCCAATTTAACGGTTTAGCTTCAATTCGATGGTTCAGCTTCAATCTAGTTCGGTCTTGTCTGGTTCAGGTAGATCGATCAGAAATTAAAGGGAGAACGGGTCATCGGGCAGAGTGTGCAGACCTCAAGATAGGTCTCGGGTCGACGCATGGATCCTTTAGGGTTAAAACGACGTTGTTTTGACACATTCCCTAAATGGCATCGTTTTGAAGGCCTATTTAAAGGCCGAATTAGATTTTTTTTTAGTTTTCTCTTTCCTCTTTCTCTCTCTTCCCTTCAAACACTTTCTTTATCTTGAAACCTAGAATCCGACTACTGTTGTGCCGTGCCTACCACCATCAATGATCACATGTAGCCGTTCATTAGTCATTGAAAAATCCCAAAACTCACCAAATGAATGTTCCCAACCTCTTGAGTCCAAATTCGAGTCTAGTTTTGCGAAAAAAGGCTCTAAACAATAGGGATTTAGCCTAGAAGGTTAGGCCAAACTAGCTTTTCTTGTTTCTATGGTATTTTTTTTTTTTGTAGGTTGGCATTGTGGTTCCCGTTTCAAGGACTATTTGTTTTGTTTGTGTTTTGGTGTTTGATTCTTCTTTTTCACAGCAATTTTTTTTTTTTGGAATCTGGTAGTGTGTTTTTTTTATTTGTTTTTTCATTTTGTTTTTTTTGGCAAGGTTTCCTCATTTTCTTTTTTTGTTGCCAGTTTCATTGCTCTATTTATAGAGTAAAAAAGGAAGACCAAAATCCAAAAAAATTTGGGATTTTGGTGGCCTAGGATTAGGGTGGCTACTAGTTGGAAGAATTTGCCAGTGGTTGTCAGAGCTGCTGATAATGCAGTCGTAGACAGCTATCAGAGTCGCTGGTAGTGCAGTTGTCGGCAATTGACAAAAAAGTTGCCAAAAAAGGAAAAGAAAAAAGAAAAAAATATAAATAAATAAAATGGTGTCTACAAACTCAAAAAATATATAATATAATTTTTTTACATATAATTAAATATTATATGACTTCTTATTAAAAAAATTTTTGGCTAAGCCATGGTTTTGTGGTAAAATGTCTTTAATTTTAGAGAGGATTTCTTTTCGAAAAAAAAAAAAAGGACATTTCGTGAGGAATTGAGAGTGTCACCCGATGCTTCTTTCATGGCAAGTATAAAAAACAACCAATGCTTTCCTTTTTTCTATTTTTTCACAAATTTTGGATTTGTTTTAATTTTGGCTTAGAAAGCCCCAAAATAATTTGGTTGCCTTTCCTTTTCTTTTTCCTTTTAAGATTTTGCTCTCTTTTTCTTTTTGTATTTTTGTAAATATAGATACGTTAATCAAACTCTCATGTGAAGGGCATTTTCTGAGGAAATTGACTGTTTTAAAGGCCTTACTTGATGAATTGAATGGTTAATGGGGGAAGCTGGTTCGTCCCGTGAACAAACAGTTCAATTATACCAAAATGTGATCAACACTCACACTCAACGGTGAATTAATCAAACAGTTATACATATATATATTTTAAAGAGTTTATATTTAATATATTATAAGTGTATAAATGCTATACAATATACACAATGATTCCCGAAAAAAAATATTTTTAAATTTTAAAATTTTTGAAAATATAAATGCACTTGATCTTAAATATATATTTAAAATTAATTTTTTTTAATGTTGTATCATTACACGGTTCATTAATAATGTATAACATCATATATTAATAGTGCATCAAATATAAAACCCTTGCTAAGATAAAGAATTTAGAAATTTGTTACTGATTCAATTTATTTGCAATTAATATTAATTTTACAATTGTCATTGCCACAATAAAAAAAGCATTTTTGGTAATAAACATTTTAAAAACTTATTTTGATAATCTAATGGGAGATTAATGGTTAAATGACATATTAATTATATACATTGAAAAAGATGTGTTTAAAATATTGATAACAAAATTATTGTTTAACATTTTTTTAAAAATGAAATAATAATTGTAAAATTTTAACAATTACGATTGAATACAAAAATTTTAGTTTTATTCTTATTCTTATTATTATTATTATTATTATTATTATTATTATTATTATTATTAAACTAAGCTCCTAAAGCTCTTATAGAATGATATGGCTTAGAAAGTTGTGCTTATACAGCTTAAAGTAAGTTAATTTAGGAATAACCAATGCAGTCTCATTCTCATTGTATAAATATTTCTAATTGCCTTGTATCTCAGGCATAATAGCAACATCCAAAGTAATGCTAATAGTGAACCCAGCATTAATATGCAAATTGATAGACAAAAGAAAAATTGGAGTGCTTAACTTTAAAATTTTAAATTTTAGATATCATATTAAAATTTTGATTATAATTCAAATATTACGTGTAAATTTTTTTGGGCCAAAATACCACGAGTAATTGATCCTAGTTTTAACCAGCTTCTCGATTTTGTGTAATGGTGACGATTAGCTGCGTGTGTTATAAGGATTCCTGACTTTGGAAACAATGAATGGTCTTTGCTAAGATTCATAGATTAAGAGAAGTCTTTGGGGTGGTGGAGTTTGTTTCACATTTAAAGGGAGGATAAATTGCTTGGAAAAATGGGAGTTGAGTGTTCTATTTTTCTTCATGCTTGGCTGTAATTGACTTTTAGGTACTTTGTTTGGTGCATTGAACGATGTTGTATCTAAAGCTGTTTCCTCTTTAGCATTATGTTTTGACTTCTTCTGTTTAATAAAATTCTACTATTGGCTGAGAAACTAAATAAATAAAATGTCACAGGAAGCTACATGGAAAATGTGAAAAGAATTTTTTTAACAAAACTCCACGATTTCAAGCACAAATTACACCATGGACTAAAGTTTTAATTACAAAATAAATAAATAAAAAGAAAAGTCAAGTATATCATATATAGTAATAATTAATCTCAATTTAAAATTGTGTGAGGTAAATAATTGTAGGATCATAACAAAAAAAATTATAAATGAAATACACTCAAGTTGAATTACTCACTTTAATTAAATTTTTTATTAAAATGTTACAAATATTTTTATATTAATATTTTCATATTAAAATTTAATATAAAATATATTATTTATTAATATAATAAAATTGTCAAGTTGAACTCATTATTGGCACAAAACGTCGCTGATAGCATGAATAAAGTTTTAATTTGTGGAAAATAAAAGTCATTGTCTCATTGCAAAATTTTTCTAAATTATGTCGGCCACTTTCGAGGGAGGGTGATTTTATTGACTAATTTATTGAAAGTTTCAATTGCAAGAATAGTAGAATTTATCACCAATGGGAGAAAAAGAAAGAGACTAACACTCTTTTTGGTAAGGACGAAAGAGGGAAAAAAGTTCTTTTTTTTTTTTTTTTTCTTTTACTTTCCTATTTCTTTCCTACAACACAGAGTCTAAACGATCTTGGACCTCCTTGATTTTCTATATATATTAAGCTTGATGCGAGGCTTATAGTTGTATATTTAGAAGTCGCAGTTGAGAGAGAATAGAAAATATAGAGATATAATAGAGAAAGAGATGATGGAACCCAAATGGTTGTGGTTGAGTGTGTTGTTGTTGTTAGAAGGATGCAGATGGTGTAGAACTGAAGCGTGTTGGGAGAATGAGAGGATTGCTCTCTTGCAACTCAAACCTTTCTTCAATCGTTTTAATCGTCTGAACAGCTGGGTGGAGGAGGTAAAGGGTTCAGATTGCTGTCAATGGGAAGGGGTTGAGTGCTACACCTCCTCCTCCTCCTCCTCCTCCTCCAAGCATGTCATAGGGCTTTCTCTTCAGGATACAAGTACAAGAAGGTCCAACAAAGAAAGATGGTATCTCAACGCCTCATTGTTTCATCCTTTCAAGGAATTGAAGCGTCTTTATTTGCTAGGGAATGGCATCGCTGGTTTTGTTGAAAATAAAGGTCCTTTTTGTCTTTTCATCTTTAATTATTCCATTGTTAATTTGCAATATGGAAATACATTCTTCGCTTTTTCATTTTTACAATTTCATATTTAATTCTATTTCATTTTACTGATGAAAAGCTACTAACTCCTCGTATATTTAAAAATAACTCTCTTGCAGGTTTTGCGAAGCTAAATTTGGAGATTCTTAACTTAAGTGACAATTACCTCAATGATACCATTTTATTATCTTTGAGTCAGCTTTCATCTCTTAAGCATTTATATCTAAGAGGAAACTTGTTCACAGGATCAACTTATGCAAACGGTAGAGTTAAAATTAATCTAATACTGATAATGAATGATATACAGTAATTAAAATATTAATCTTTCTTTGTTACAGGCTTCCAATGGCTTTCAAGGCTCAGTAATTTGGAAACTCTTGATTTGGGGGACAACTCTTTGAAAAATAACATATTGTTTCAAATGAATGGTCTTTCATCTTTGAAGACTTTATGGTTAAGTGAAAATCGCTTGGAAGGAACAGTTCATATTCACAGTAAACTCGCTTTAGCTCTTATTTATGTTGAAGTCAATTGTTGTTTCAAGAATGGCTCTTGCATGTCATTTTATTTGATACTTAATAAAATTAATTACACATTGGCATTGAATAGGACTGAATAATTTGACGAACTTGAAGTACTTGGATTTAAGCTACAATAGAATTGAAAGCTTTCGACCATCAAAGCAAGGTATAAATATATATTTCAATTCACTCAACTAAGTTTTTAATTATGTGATTAGCATATAAAATTTTTCATTGACAATGGCATATAATAAAATTATATATTTTTTACAGGAAATGAGACACAGTTGAGACTAACCAATTTAGAAGAACTTGATTTAAGCAGTAATCGCTTCAGGAACAACACAATTTCCTCCTTTCGAGGGTTTTCAACTCTAAAGTCCTTGGTTATGACACAAAACCAACTGCAAGGCTCAGTAGATATTCAAGGTAAAGCTATTACAACTTTTTTTTATCTTGAAATTCTTTTTACCCTTAAACTCATCAAATGGGCACAATCTCATATCATATTTGGGGATTTTTCTTCTACACTTGAAGCTTTAGATTTGTTTTGCCATTTATTTCATTATAAAGTCATTAAAAATGTTCCGTAAAAGATTATTTGAATAACCAGGCTAACATAATGATTATTTGAATTGACCTTGGACGTAGAATTCAATAATTTGATGAATTTGAAGATGTTGGATTTAAGCAGCAACAACATTGAAAGCCTTCAATCCTTCCAAGGTGTGTACTTATATTTGCTCGATTAGTTAATTTTTACATGTAATTAAATAATACATAAATAATTTTTTGTGATGAAATTATGTAAATCTTATGTAGATAGTGGGAGACGGCTGAACTTGACCAATTTGGAAGAACTTCATTTAAGTAATAATCTCGTTAATGACAACGTATTTGCATCCCTTAGCGGGCTTTCAAATTTGAAGTCTTTGGATGTAAGCTACAATAAGTTAAAAGGATCAATAGATATGAAAGGTAAAAGTACTTTTTTTGGCAAAAATTTTGAATTTCTTAATAGAATCCTAATTCATGTTTCAAGATGATATAATGAATAAGTTCATTTGTTTCTTTTCTTTACACTATGTTTGGATTGAGGGGAGGAGAAGGAAAGGAAAAGAAAATAAAGGAAAGTAATGGAAATAGAAAAACCCTTGCTTTGTTTGGATAAACTTTTAATTTAAAAAAAAAAAGAAAGAGATGGAAACCCAATAACTTTTGGTTTCCCTTGTAATCTTCACTTTTTTAATACCTCAATTTGGAAAAAAAGCTAAAGAAAGGAAAGTTAAAAAATTTTATTTTTTCGAAAAGATTATTATATCCATATTTTTATTATCACATTAAATTTGATTATAGAATTGACACCTTCTACAAAGATAATTTTTTTATGAGTATTTTATATAACATCACAATTTATAAATATTTTATGATTTTTCAAGTCTTAATAACAAAACAAGTCAAATTATTGTCAAAATAAATTAAAATGCTAAATTATACACAAAATTAAGAGTAAATTAATAACTAGCTAGTACATCTTATCATATTAAATGTGCTCAACTTTGTTCAAAAATATTTGTTTATACATGTTAGGTAGTATAAAGATATATTTATATATTATGTTACTTTATAAAAAAAAAAGTTATAATTGGAAAAAAATACTATAATGAATTAATTTCTTTCTTTTTCACTATTTATCTGAATAATGGTTGTTAAAATTTCTTTATTTTCCTTTCCTTTATTAATTTTAACTATTCAAACAAGGGGTACATGTATCATTCTCTTTCCTATAAAAAAACTTTCCTTTTCTTTTTTTTTTTCCTTTCATTTCCTTTATTAATATGTATCCAAATATAGCGTTAATGATGAAATTATATAAATTATTTATAGATACTAGGAGACAGTTGACGTTGACAAATTTAGAAGAGCTTGATTTAAATTATAATCTCATTAATTATTACTTTTCAACCAAAATTTCAACTCTATTACAAATACTTAAAAAAACATTCTTCATGTTTTCAAATGATTTAATGAAGTTTATCTATTACTTTTCTTTTCCCAGACTTAGGTGCTTTTACCAACTTGAAGGAACTGGATATGAGCTCCAATGATCTGAATGAATTTGTGGCCTGTAAAGGTATGGATATAAATAAATTTTCTATTTTTATTTATGAGGTTTATAGTGATGTAGATGTTTTAATGATCAACAAATTTAGCATATTAAAATTTAAAACTCCATTTTTTGAAAGAAGAAAATAATTATTTATTATATACCCTTTTACTATAATCCTATAATTCTTCTATAACAATTAAGAATTAAGTAGTGATCCACCACTTATAAGTGTGGAATCCATATAAAATTTTGTTAGACCCCACGTAATTTTAAACTTTGATTAATTAATTGTATAATAATAATTATAGATTAAATGCTCTCATTAAAATTAATGCTTATTTTTTAAAGGAAGAAATTAATTATAATTTGATTACTGATCATAGAATGATATATATATTCGTATTAGATAATTGCTTTCTTTAAGAAGTGTTGTAGTTGCATACCAAATATTTCCCTTTTTGTTTGTATTAGCTTGTTGTGTCTTAGAGTTGGACTTGATTGCATTTTGTCCTTCTGTTTTAGACTACTTATTTTTATTGCCCTTTAAAAATTTTTGCCTTTTCATGTTACAATTTTGTTTGATTTTCATCTTCTTGATTGTTTCATGTGTTAAAATTTATATTAAAAATTGTTAACGCTTCAATGTTCTTCTCTATTAAAAATCTATGTTGCATATGTAATCTTTTCTACAAGGAATAAAAATTTATACTTTCTTATCTCTTTCGCTCACAGAATATAAGAGTTTGAAAAAGTTAAAACTTCTTCATCTAAATGAGGTTTTCACCAATGGAAGCATTCCACTATTACTAAAATTAGTACAGGCATTCCCATCAGTTAAAACCTTCTATCTACAAGGGAATCACTTAAACAAGACTATGGATACTCAAGGTAAGTCATTGATTTATTCCAAAAGAACTAAAATTAGTAGATGTTCGTTGATTAACATCTAATAATAACTTTTATGCTATGATTTCTCAGAATTGCATGAGAGCAGCAATGTGGAGGAAATATTTCTAGACGTTTCTTATCTCAACAACAACATTTTGAAAAGCATTGGAGTATTCACCTCTCTTAAAACTTTGTCTTTAGTTAATTGCGGACTTATTGGTTCCTTACCTAATCAAGGTAAATTAAAGACTCCATAATTTCTCCAATATAACTTGTGGAATACTTCTTTTTCCAATAATCCTTTACTCTATTTCTTTTATTTAATATCTCTTATATATTTTGATTTGGAAATCAAAATTTAATTAGAATTTTTTTCCATGAATTTATAAAATTTTCAGGTTGGTGTGATCTAAGGAACCTTGAAAAGTTGGATATCAGTAGAAATAAACTTGAAGGGATACTTCCTTATTGTTTGGGTAACTTGACATCTCTTCTTGAGTTAGTTATCTCCTACAATCAATTTACTGGAAATTTGACTCCTTTAGCAAATCTTTCATCACTTAGATTCGTCTCCCTTTCAAGAAATCGTTTTCAAATTTCAATGCCATTCCTGTCACTTGCAAACCTTCCAAATCTCAAATTTCTCTTCGGTGATGAAAACAAAATGGTAATAGAACCTAATTCCTTTCATACTTCAATTCCAAAGTTCCAACTAAAAATCATCAGTTTGTCAAAGTGTACAACAGATAAAGGACTTAGTCTACAATCTCTTAAGTTCCTTTATTACCAATATGACTTGAGATATGTTGATATTTCCAATAACTATTTCAGTGGAACAGTCCCGTTATGGTTGTTAGAAAACAACACAAAATTAGAAAATCTCTTCTTGTTGGGTAATTCTTTCACTGGTCTTCTCTTGTTACCACAGCTTCTTCATCCTATTGTGTCTTCAGTTGACATATCTAATAACAAACTACAAGGTCAAATTTCGATGAATATATGTTCAAGTTTTCCAAATTTGAAGCAGTTATTCTTATCTAAGAATGCCTTTGAAGGTAATATCCCTCCTTGTTTAAGTGGCATGAACACTTTATCATTTTTAGACCTATCGGATAATCATTTTTCTGGAGGATTACCAGAAGAGTTGATAATGAATAGCTCATTAGAGATTCTTAGGCTATCAAATAACAACCTAAGTGGAAAGATTGTTCCTATGATGTTCAACCTAGGCAAGATGTCAAATTTGTATTTGGATGGCAATAATTTTACTGGAGAGATACCTGATATTAATATCTCTACTACTGAATTTTTATATTCATCACTAGAAGATATTGATCTCAGTAATAACAATTTGAATGGAAAGCTCCCAAGATGGATCGGGAATGTATCGTATTTGAAGAGATTGGCTTTGTCAAACAATTATTTCGAGGGTTCTATTCCAATGGAATTTTGCAACTTGTTTGAACTTGAATTTTTGGAGCTTTCTCAAAATGATTTATCTGGCTCCATACCATCTTGTTTCAATCTACCATTCATAAGGCATGTCCATTTGAGGAGAAACAGACTAAGCGGTTCATTGACACTTGCTTTTAACAGCTCTTCATTAGTGACATTAGATCTAAGAGGGAATAATCTAACTGGTAATATTCCAGAATGGATTGGCACACTTTCTGCTTTAAGTGTCATTCTTTTGAAAGATAATCATCTAGACGGTGGAATTCCGGTTCAATTATGCAAGTTGTATTCATTGAGCATTATGGATCTTTCTGGAAATATGTTTTCTGGTCCTATACCTTCTTGTTTGGGTAATTTGACTCTTGCAATGAAAAAGGAAAAGTCTTTTGTAGATTACTCTTGGTATATAGGATATACAATGAAGGATCTACCTCTTTCGACTGGTTCACGTGGTTATCCCAAGAGCTACATGGTAGAAGAGATAGAGTTTACAACAAAGAGTATATCCTATACATATGGTGGTGACATTCTTGAGTACATGTCTGGGATTGATTTATCTTGCAACAAGTTAACTGGGAAAATCCCACTCGAATTGGGAAACTTGAGTGAAATCCATTCGTTAAACTTATCACAGAATAACTTGATCGGAGTCATACCTTCATCATTTTCAAAGCTTAAGCAAATCGAGAGTTTGGACCTTTCTTACAACAACTTGACTGGTAGAATCCCTGCACAACTGGTTGAGTTGAATTCTCTAGAGGTTTTCAGTGTGGCACACAACAACTTGTCAGGTAGTATTCCAGAACCAAAAGCTCAGTTTGGGACTTTTGATGAAAGGAGTTATGAAGGAAACCCTCTTCTCTGTGGGCCTCCATTGCAAAATAACTGCTCTAAAACTGAGTCACCACCAACAGTACCGACTACAACAGACAATGAAGGAGAAGGTAGTTTCATGGACACATATGTTTTTTGTGTGAGCTTTCTGGTTTCATATGTAATTGTTTTATTGGGAATTTTTGTTGTTCTATACATAAATCCATATTGGCGACAAGCATGGTTTTCTTTCATTGAGAGTTGCATCACCACCTGTCGCTACTCAATTGTGGGCAATTTTCTTGAGTTATACATCTTCAGAAGATGTGCCTAGGAATCATGGGAGCTCTTATGATTTGCCTTTTGTTTGAATGTGGTGAAGATTTGGATAAAGTTGATTTTGTTGTCAGAAGAAGTTTGGTGATTTGATCTTTTAAATGGGGGATTTCTTTTAGCGTACTGTTCTGTTAAAATAGTTGTAGGAAGAGTTGTGGATTTTGCACTTTGAACAGAGCTTTATGTCTCTATCGAAACTCTTTTTTTGGTATTTGTTTTGTTTTGAAGGAAGCCTGTAGCTTTGTGTCTTGTTGATTTTATTTTCTACACAAATATTCAATTCTCTATTCTCCATCATCTACAAGTTATTATTAATATCTTTTCCAAGTTATTATTCAAATTGGCAAAATTTTCCTCATTAGTTTTGACTTAGTTTTGAGCTTCTAGTAAATGATTTCTGGCATAAATTGTAGCGAAGGCAAAGATTGCTGGCTATGGCCTACCAAGAACATTTCTAAAGTTGTATTGGTTGGCTTCATTTGTTTTAACCAGATTTTATATCGATCGTAAAAAGCTTTTTCAATTTATTTTCTTTGATGCTTAAAAAATTAGATTTTAAACAAAAATAGTACTAATTGTATTAGTAAGAATTTGAATTTTAAATGAAATACATCACCATAAGTCAATAATTAAGAATATATTAAATTTTTTAAAAGAAATTCTATCATATTAAAGTAATATGAAATAGTCAAGAATGTGTTTTGTTTTTTATTATTTATCAATTTCTCATTTCTAGCTCTTTTATAGAGGTTTTTTTTTATTTAAAATTACTTAATATTTGTTGTCTTTCGGAAATTAGTATTAGTTTATAAAATGGGCCAAATAAGCATTTATTGTTGAAAATATCATTATGATCGCAAAATGCAATTATTTTCTTTTATAGGGTTACAAATTATTCCAAAATAAAAAAAAATTAGGTTTATATATCTCATACACATGCAAACCCCATCAACTAAATAAATTAAATGTTGAATCTTCCAAAGCAACAATGAGATCATGACTTAGTAGTTATGTTATAAAGGGTGTTAGTCAATGAGATCATGACTTAGTAGTTATATTATAATTTATTAGTTAATTATTCAGTAATTGTAATTTGATTATGATATTTGATTATTCAGTTAATTATATGAATGTAATACTTGATTATGATTATAACAATTAAAAAAAACTAGAATTTTTGAATCCATTCTTTGCATGGTTAATTTTTATTTTAAAAAAAAGCTTAAATTATATATACCATATAAATAATGATTTCAAAAGTTCAAAGAGTTTCTCTTTAAAAAAACAACCCTCATACTACTTTATTCAAAAATTAAAAATAAAAAATAAATTTAAAAAACATAAAAAATAATAAAAATATAACAACAAAGGTATCAAAGGAAAAAACAATTAAAAAAAAAAGAATAACCTCATATCTAACTGTAGCATTTCCATGAAAGAAAATGAAATAATGGAGTAAAATCCTCATCCTCTTTCACCGCAAAGAACTTATGTGTAAATTTGATCACATATAAACCAATAAATAATCATAAAATAAGTACAGTAGGTCCACAAATAATTAATAATTGCTATACGAAGATTACAAAAAATAAAACACATTTAATTATTTCTAATAAAATTGATTATATTAATTTTTTAAAATATTTATTTTTAAATCATTGATTAATGGAGAATGAGAAAAGATTAAAATTAATCTATACCTTATTACTAAGGATCCAGAACATCAACTTAACATTTGTAAATTGAATTACTTAATTTCATCTAATGACACTTGTCCTAAAAAATTATATAGGGTTTGCATCAATGAGGTATCGATTGGAAACCACGGCTATAGTCAGGAATGTAGATATGAATATATATATATATATATATATATATATATATTCATAGAATTTTTTGGTTTTTTTCTACATTGATCCAACTAAATTTAAGTAAAATAAAAACTATATATATTCATAGAAAATTTTGGTTTTTTTTTCTGCATTGATTCCACGAAATTTAAATAATAATAAAAATAATAAAAATAAAATTTTATCTATTTTATACAACAAAATACAAGTAAAATGACTAAAAAAAAATCAAATCTATTATACTATAATAGTTGTCCAATTATGTACATGGATACACTCAAACAATTATATATAGAGATTAGCAATTATAAAATAATGTTATTCAATTTTTTTTCTAATAATGGGATAAGATATATTTAAATTTATCATTTATATTTTAGATTTGGGGAAAGGAGATTAGGTTGGGTTAAATTAATGTTAGAGGGGTTTATCATTTATAATTTTTTCAAAAATATAATCTATTTATATATTGTTGAATTATATAAAAAGTGCTACTAATCTTGCAGTCATTTGGTAGTTAATATGGCATTAAACTCCTAATTTTTATGATCATAATTTTATTCTTGACATATTCAAATATAGAAAAATTAAGGGTTCAAATTTATATTAGAATGATCATTGATTAGTACTATACACTTACCAACATCAAGTCAATATTGATTTTAAATCTTAACACTAATTAACTTATTTAAAAATAATTAATTAAAATAAAATTTTTAAAAATAGACCAACCTAAATCGTTTTCTCAAATCTTCATCTAAAAAAGTTGATAACAACTTAAGATAAAAAGTTAATCACTTATCTCAAAAAAAAAAAAAAAAACTCCCAATGAAGATTTGATTCCATTCTCTTTTGTTCTTTGCTATAGATGGCTGTAACTTCTAGCAAAAAATGATAAATATTTATGGAAGAGATATCAGTGCGGTGATGTTCTTAGAGACTGCGAGGGGAATATTAGAGGTTTGTTTTGTGGCCCTCTTGGTGATCAGGAGTCAAATACTGCAGAAGTTTTGGCCATTAAGACTGCACTTCAAATGTTTCTTCTTCACCTTGGCTGGAAAGGGAGCTCTAGTTTTGGAACCAGATTCAAAAGTAGCAGTGAGTTTGATATTTGCGGAAATTGATAGGCCACTGGAAATCATAGGAGAGGTTAAGTTTGTACACATTTTTAAAGAAGCCAATTACTTTGCTGATTCATTGGCAAGGAAGGGGGTACAGTCTTAGTTTGTTTTAGGCATGGCTGTAATATGATAATATTTCCTGTGGTGAATAGGTAGTTTCTGGAAATATTGTTATCAGGTGTAAAGACTGTTTCTGATCAATAAAATTTTGTTAACTGAGAAAAAAAAAAAAACGAAGTGAAGTTTTCAATACATTTTTGACTAAAAACCTAAAGCCTAATCTAAAAGAGGTAATTTTTAATCAAAATTAATGAAAAAATTGAGAAGATGAGAAAAGAGAGGAGAAATTGCTAGAGCTTCTTCATTTTTTCATTAAAGCCCTAATTCATATTTTTTTTCAATTAATGGTTAGTTATTACTTGTTAAATATGTTAATTAAGGAGAAAGGTTATTATGGATTAGTTTGGTTTCACTTTCATACATAAATAGGTTAGTTAAGGATTAAAGGCTATTATGGATTAATTTGGTTTTGCTCTCATAGAAGCGTGATATTAGTTTCAATCTTTTAAAAAAATATAATGTGGTATTTTATTATTGATTTTCAAAAATTTACTTCTAGGATCATTGTCATAACATTTAGATCCGGGGATCTATCGCTGGACATTGACTTAAGGGAGTCGCCACTAATCTTTTTTATTTAGGTGCGATTGGCCACCTATGAAATCTGTCCTTTCAGGGAACACCTAAGTTTAAGGGTCCCTAAAAGAATAGGTTCAGGTCTACTAACCAGAACAGGGTTCGAGATTTCGTTTACGTGTGAGGAAGGTTATAGCACCATCACAACGTCCATCAAAAGATGGTACCAGCTTAAATTTGTGTTATCCAATTAGCCTTAAAATTTTACCAAGTAATTAATTATTGAAAATTATTCTCAATTGACTCTAATACTTTTAACAGAAAATTGATAAAATTTCCTCACCTCAGGAGTATGCAAGAAAAACTACAGTTTCACTTGCAGAGGCTCCGTCGTCAGATTATTTATAGAAAAAATAAAAATCAAAATCAAAATAAAAGGGAAGGAAATGATGTTTGTTCTTGTGCAGGAAAAATTAATACTTTCAACTTTTCCTCAAAAATATTTTTTTGAAACTTTTATTTTCAAGAAAAATTGATACTTTCAACATTTCCCCAAAAATATTTTTTGGAAACTTTGATTTTCAAGGAAAATTGATACTTTCAACTTTTCCTC
Organism: Durio zibethinus; assembly: GCF_047325235.1. NCBI lineage: Eukaryota > Viridiplantae > Streptophyta > Magnoliopsida > Malvales > Malvaceae > Durio > Durio zibethinus. The sequence continues at coordinate 16,624,474 of NC_143188.1, read as the reverse complement.
AAAAACTTTTTTTTGAAATTTTATTTTTAAGGAAAATTGATACTTTCAACTTTTTCCCAAAAATATTTTTTTGATTTTATTTAAAGAAAATAAAATAATAAAACAAAATAAAAGTGAAAATAAAAAAATAAAATAAAGAAAAGTAAAACAAAAATAAAAATAAAATAAAATAAAGGTAAAAAGAATACTAAATAAACCTAATCTAATAAAAAATAAAATAAAATAAAAAAATTCAAAAAAAAAAAACATGGAGCGGCTCGGAGTACGGCTCGGCTCAAGGAAGAGAAAATGGCTCGGAGAAGTGGCTTGGGACCTTGGCTCGGCTATCGGCTCGAAGGGGGAGACACGCGCGAGTCAGGAAGCGGGTCGACGCTCGGGTCGGGTTGGATCTCGATAAAACGCTCGGATCCTCTGGGTCACTTAAGGCAAAAACGACGTCATTTTGAGAGGGTATATAAGGCTTTTCCCTTTGTTTTTCGGCAGAAACCTTCTCCCCCCTCTCTCTCTTCTTCCTTTTTCCTCTCGCTTCTCTCTAAAAGGTCGAAGAACTCCGGTTGAATGTTCATTGGATTCTGGATTTTTTCGTCGAAATCTGGGTTTTTCATCGGAAGTTCACCTAAAGTTGGTCGGTTTTTGGGATCCTTCACCGAAAACTGGGTAGCTCGTCGAAAACTTCAAAGTTGGCCAGAATTTTCCTCAAAAAATGTAAATTTCACCGAAAAATTCAATCGAAATCTGAAATTTTCCAACAATTCGCAGAAAAAAATCGTCAAAAATCTTCAAAAAATTTTTGCTAATTCCTAGAACACATCTAAACCTTTTCTTAGCCTTCTATACGCCCCTTTTCTCTCAATTAGTAGCTTTTGCTTACTGTTTTTCTATGTATCCTGTTCTGTTCCAGAGGATCCTTTTTATAGGGATTGATCATGAGTTTCTGATCAATCCCAACTCCTCTTTGGATGGAAATTCAATCTTTGAATCCAATCTGGACTCTTCTGATTGAATCCCAATCCAATCTCCAGCCAGGTAAATCAAAAAAGAGATTAAAAAAATACAAAAAATCAAAAGAAAATAAATAAGATAAATCAAGAAAATTAACAGATAATTAAAATTAAATAACAGATAATCTGATATACATAAATATTAACAAGAAAAAAAAAAGAAAAAAGAAATAATAATAATAATAATAATAATAAAGATATCTACATATTAATAAATACATAAATACCTAAAATATATATAATAATAAAAATAAAATAAAAATAAAATATAAATATAAATATAAATATAAATATAAATATAAATATAAATATAAAATACAATAAAAATAAAAATAAAAATAAAAATAAAGATAAAAATAAGAAAAAAATAAAGAAAAAAGAAAATAGACTTACCCATTTGGACCATGCTCAATTGATCCGGGCCTGGACCAAATTGGGTGTCTACAGCTGCCCCTCTTTGCACATTTTCTGTGAAACAGAAATTGCGCAAAGACGTAGACACCCAATCAAGACTCAACTCGACCTTTTTACTTTTCATTTTTTTTGTTTTTTTTGTTGGTTTTTTTTTTTTTGTTTTTGATCAAAGCTCCTCTAAACAGAGGCTCAACGACTTTGGAAAAGTAAATTGCTCCTCTAAATAGAGGCACCACGACTTTGGAAAAATAAATTGCTCCTCTAAACAGAGGCACCACGACTTTGAAAAGTAAATTTCTCCTCTAAACAGAGGCACCACGACTTTGGGAAAGTAAATTGCTCCTCTAAATAGAGGCACCACGACTTTGAAAAGTAAATTGCTCCTTGGCAATCATGTCCAAAGGAGTTGAAAGTTGTGTTTGAAGGAATTTCAAGAGATTATGCCCAAAGGTCTTATAAATCAACCCTGATACCAAAAGACATCTTATTTCAAGGATTAGGAACTTACCTGACAAGTTTTTTTTTTCTCAATTTTGAAAATGTCTTCACATCTATCTTCTCTATGTGGGATCTTGAAACACCCCTGCTTCTTGAATTTATACACTATACTTTCCTGAAAGTAGTGTATGCTATGCAATGCATATGAATTTCAATGAATGCTATGCAAATGTTGGCCAATTAATTCCTATTCAATGTATGGTACTCAAGTTTCTCAAGCTTTTTTTTTTGGGCATCAAGCCTTTTGATTCTTCAAAGATCCAATTACACTGCTCTTCTAAGATCGAACTAGTGTAGCTCTCAATTGTCTTTTCCACTCACATTTTTTCTTATTCAGTTTCTCAATACTTTGGAATAAGCTTCATCAATCGATCATCACTTGACCATCATTCAATGAATTTCTCAGCATTAACAAATTTCAAAACAAGTTTCATCCACCATCACTGGGTCATTACTCATAGGTGTCTCAGCATTAACCATTTCAAACAAACTTTATCCACTGATTGTTCTCATCATTCAATCATAACTTGCAAGTTATATCGACCAATTCATCCTTGTACTCATCACTTGGTTATACCACTTTTCAAGATTTGCCCTATTATATTCTTCATTTGATCATATCATATATCTTTTTAAATCATCTCTTTTAGGTTTCTATCATTTCTTCATTTTGTTACCACCATCATCTTATATTTCTTTTCAAATGAATGCAAGATTCTTTTAAACACATATTCATTCATTCATTATCATTTCAAATCTTGACAAATACAATGCAATCAAGCATTTTTTCAATTCATTGTAGGGATGAAACAATAAGAGAACACAAGGTGAATTACGGTAAAGATAATCAATGAAGATCTATTTTGGTACAAAGTAAATGGGAAAGGAAATAAATTGGATACATGTCATTGGGATGGATGGTATGTCCAAATGATGAAGATTCAGACAATTCTCAACATTAATCTAGGATTTTTTTTCAAAAACTCATTCCATTTATTGTTGGAGTTATTTTGAACTTGGCGAACTTTACCCCAGTCTTTAAAGGATCTTCAAATGTCTTTGATCTTTCATTCATGTGAGCCATTTGACTCGGATCTTTCTTTACCAAAATCACCCTTTCAGGTTTTCTCTCTTTTTTTTTTCTCATTTTTTTCATTCATTCATTCTTTCTTTTTTCTCTTTTTTTTTTTCATCATCTTTTTTTCTTTTTTCTCATTTTTTATCCATTGTTGATATCTTTCATACATCAAACTTTAGTGTAATGCAGCATGATTCCATTGCTTCATCATGAGTATACCTTCGCTCAGCATGTGATCATTCAAGTTAAGTATTCACATTTAATCCAAATGGACTTTTCAAGGTTGTAATGTAGGCTAAAGTAAGGGGTCATAAAAGAAATGGATATAATAGGCTCAAAACATGTATTAAAAAGGTTCAAAACTAAAGGATCATTTGATACAACTTGGCATTTTACCCCACATCATTCACTACTTTTTCTTTTCTCACACAAATAATTCTCATTACTTTGCCCCAAGTCATGTGTGGCATTTTTTCTTTTTCTTTTCTTTTTTTTATATTTGAGACCTTTTGTGATTTTTTAAAAAATTACCCCCCAGTGTAGAGGGTGATTCTTGGTTGAGGTTTTTTTGAAAAAGAAATCATAATAGGCTCAAAGGGGTAGCAATAAATGGTTTTTCGAATGGTAAAAAAAAGATGGCCATTTTTCATCTCAATTGTGAATACTTTTCTTGAACATCATCTATTGAACAAAGCTCATGATCTTGTATAAAAGATTACATATCTTCAAGACATATCTCTTTCACCTCTGGTAATGGCTTACCCTTTTTTTTGCTCAAATCATCTCCTCATATTAATGTGGATGAGTTCTCAAAATTAAATCCCAGAATTATTGTTATCATTGTCTAAATATTCATCATCTGAAATTTAAGAATGGGAGTATAAAGTTATGAAAGGTAACAGGACATGGAATAATGGTCAAGTGAAAGAGAAAAATGTAATGAAATGCATTAACTTACCTTTATTAAGATGATAACAAGTGAAATCATATTGCAAAAAGAAATCTAACAATCACTCGAAAAGAAATCTTAAAATGACAAAAGAAACTTTCAACTAGCCTTATCTCCATTCTTTAAAATTGTCCCCCTATGCGATCAGGTGAAGAATCTCTATTGACATCTTGTCCCTCAATTCATTGTGACTCTCCGGACCCTTTCTATTCTTGACTTTCACTCAGAACGCTAACATTAGGTGTTGTTGCTTTTCCTTGATCAAAACTTACCATTCCATCATTGATCAACCGTTGCACCTTATGCTTTAAAGCAGTGTAATTTTTAGTAGAATGGCCAGTAATTCCATAGTGGTAGTCGCAATAGGCTGTAGGATCATACCACTTTGGATAGGGTGGTTTAAGCGGCTCCACATGATTGGGGGCAATCAAATGGCTATTATAGTGTTCTCGATATAACTCTGTATAAGTCATAGGGATTGGATCAAATACAAATTTTTCTCGAGTAGTCCGTTGTTCTTGTGAACCACTTGCTGGGTTAATAGGGCGAATTTAAGTTCTTGCAGGAGCTTGAATGTTAAGGCTATATGTAAGATCTTGAGGGCTAAAAATTGATCGGTATGTGGATGAATAAGGTGGTTGTGGAGCTAGCTGGTATGGGTAGGATGAGGCATTATTCATAGCAGGATAGTATGGAGAGTAACCTTGGGATGGATATGGTTGATAACCCCTAAATTGTTGTCTATCAAAGCTCACAGCTTGAGCTTGAGCTTCTTTCTTTTCTGATGCCTTCTTAGTTTCTCCTCTTTTCAACTTGCCATTTTTTATGGCACTTTCAATAATTTTTCTAGAGATTACCATGTCGGTAAAATTTTTTGTTGCATTCCCTATCATCTTTTCATAATAAGAAGACTTCAAAGTGCTGACAAATAATATTGTAGTTTCTTTCTCAGTCAAAAGTGGTTGTACTTGAAAAGCAACATCCCTCCACCTCTGGGCATACTCTTTAAAAGACTCATTTGCCTTTTTCTCCAGATTCTATAAAGACAAACGATCAAGGGCCAAATCGATAATATGTCGATACTGACCGATGAAGTCATGTGCCATATCGCTCTAAGAACGAATGCGAGCTCTGTCCAACTGAGCATACCACCTGGCCGCTGAACCTGTAAGGCTATCCTGAAAGACATGCATCAAGAGTTTTTCATCGTGAGCATGAGCTACCATCTTCCGGCAATACATTGTGATGTGAGTTTTGGGGCACTTTGTACCATCATATTTTTCAAATTTTGGTACTTTGAACTTATGAGGAATAACCACATCAGGGACTAGACAGAGCCCAGCAGCATCAACTGACCCATAAAAGCTAAATCCTTCCACAGCCCGTAACCTTTGCTCTAGCATACTAATCTTGGAGCTTTCCTGAACTTCTGCTCTTATCTTTTCTTTCTCCTTCTCTTTTAAATCATCTAGATCAGGAATTGGTTCTGCTGCCTTTTCAGTGAAGACAGGATTTACATAGCTATTATACTGTCCTGAGTTGGAAGCTGATGGCATTCCAGGATATGTTGGATATGCAAAGTGTTGTGGCGGGACCTCTTGAGCAGACTGGGCTTGAGGTGGGCCAAAGCCTGGAAGATATAAAGGGTCAGCCACTTCTTGTAACGGGGGAACTTGTTGGCTTGTATCTTTTTCAACTCTTTTTCCCTTATTCAGTCTATTAAAAGCATCCAGAATCTTGCTCAGCTCACTTTCAATCTTCTCATGTGCTTTTTCTATCTTTTCAAATCTATGAGAATTTTTCTACTCCATTTGTCTTGCTCTGGATCTTGTGTTGTATCGATGGGCAGGGTTCTTGCTAGATGGAGCTATCCTTGGACCTTGAGTACCATACTTATAATTAGAAATGTTATGCTATGCTTTATGTATGATGCTTTAATGTACGAATGAAATGCACATTTTCTTGAATGAAATCTAGTATGAAATGGATGCAAATGATTGTGTTAAAACATGATCATGAAAATAATGCATATGCATACAATCAGACAAACAACATAGTTAGTTCCATGGATGAAATGAAAGTGATGCTGATGCATAATGTTACATATGATAATGAAAATGATACACAAAGTTAAACAATCAAAATGATTAGATAAACACCTTTTTTGTATCTTAATTTCAGGGTATACTATCATTGGGTAGAAAGGGCTCTATCCTAGACTTAGGCACTCTTAAGGTTCACTATATGCGGTTTTGAGGTCAAAGTCTAAAGGTCCTCAAATTGTTTCTTACATCCTTGTCCATCACAGACTAGTAAGGCACCCTAATTCTCACCCATTACAGGCTACAAGCGAAAAAGGTTCAATTTGAGTAGAGTATTTCGCTAGCCACGGCGAAGGCATTAGACCTCACGAAAGCAATAGGTACTCTACTCCCTCCTAGAGGGACGGAGCTCAGGTGTAGAGCTCATGTTATGCACATGCATATGAATGACATAATTAACAAGGTAAATAAACATGAATGAATAATAACACATATATACAACAAGGTTCAATTTTATTAGGCTTTCAGATAACACAAATTATTTGCTGGCCTGACTCTCAAAGTCTCCAGTGGAGTCACCAAGCTGTCATAACGTCTAGATCCGGGGATCTATCGCTAGACATTTACTTAAGGGAGTCGCCACCAATCTTGTTTATCTATGTGCGATTGGCCACCTATGAAATTTGTCCTTTCAGGGAACACCTAAGTTTAAGGGTCCCTAAAAAAATAAGTTCAGGTCTACTAACTAGAACAGGGTTCGGGAGTTCGGTTACATGTGAGGAAGGTTATAGCATCCTCACAACGCCCATCAAAAGATGGTACCAGCTTAAATTTGTGTTATCCAATTAGCCTTAAAATTTTATCAAGTAATTAATTATTAAAAATTATTCTCAATTGACTCTAATACTTTTAGCAGAAAATTGATAAAATTTCCTCACTTCAGGAGTATGCAAGAAAAACTACAGTTTCACTTGCAGAGGCTCCATCGTTGGATTATTTAAAGAAAAAATCAAAATCAAAATCAAAATAAAAGGGAAGGAAATGATGTTTGTTCTTATGCAGGGAAAATTGATACTTTCAACTTTTCCTCAAAAACTTTTTTTTGAAATTTTATTTTTAAGGAAAATTGATACTTTCAACTTTTCCCCAAAAATATTTTTTTTATTTTATTTAAAGAAAATAAAATAATAAAACAAAATAAAAGTGAAAATAAAAAAATAAAATAAAATAAAATAAAATAAAGTAAAACAAAAATAAATAAAATAAAATAAAGGTAAAAAGAATACTAAATAAACCTAATCTAATAAATAAAAAATAAATAAAAAAACAAATAATAAATAAAATTAAAAAATTAAAAAAAAAAAACATGGAGCGGCTCGGAGTACGGCTCGGCTATCAGCTCGGAGGGAGAGACACGCGCGAGTCAGGAAGCGGGTCGACTCTCGGGTCGGGTCGGATCTCGGCAAAACGCGCAGATCCTCTGGGTCACTTAAGGTAAAAATGACGTCATTTTGGGAGGGTCTATAAGGCTCTTCCCTCTGTTTTTCGGTAGAAACCTTCTCCCCTCTCTCTCTCTTCTTCCTTTTTCCTCTCGCTTCTCTCTAAAAGGTCGAAGAACTCCGATTGAATGTTCATCGGATTTTGGATTTTTTCACCGAAATCTGGGTTTTTCGCCAGAAGTTCACCGAAAGTTGGTCGATTTTTGGGATCCTTCACCGAAAACTAGGTAGCTCACCAAAAACTTCAAAGTTAGCCGGAATTTTCATCTGAAAATGTAAATTTCACCAGAAAATTCAACCAGAATCTGGAATTTTCCAAAAATTCCCAGAAAAAAATCACCAAAAATCTTCAAAAAATTTTTGCTAATTCCCAGAACAACTCTAAACCTTTTCTTAGCCTTCTATACGCCCCTTTTCTCTCAATCAGTAGCTTTTGCTTACTGTTTTTCTATGTATCCTGTTCTGTTCTAGAAGGTCCTTTTTGTAGAGATTGATCAGGAGTTTCTGATCAATCCCAATTTCTCTTTGGATGGGGATTCAATCTTTGAATTCAATCTGGACTCTTCTGATTGAATCCCAATCCAATCTCTAGCCAGGTAAATAAAAAAAGAAATAAAAAAATACAAAAAATCAAAAGAAAATAAATAAGATAAATCAAGAAAATTAACATATAATTAAAATTAAATAACAGATAATCTGATATACATAAATATTAACAAGAAAAAAAAGAAATAATAATAATAATAATAATAAAGATATCTACATATTAATAAATACATAAATACCTAAAATATATATATACAATAATAAAAATAAAAAATAGAAATAGAAATAAAATAAAAATGTAAAATACAATAAAAATAAAAATAAAAATAAAGATAAAAATAAGAATAAAAAAAAGAAAAAGAAAATAGACTTACCCATTTGGACCAGGCCCAATTGATCCGGGCCTGGACCAAATTGGGTGTCTATAATTATTATGATGTTAGTGAAACCCAAAAAAATATGTAGTATAAATTTTATACATATAATTAAATATTATATGACTTCTTATTAAAAATTTTTTTATTTGGCTTTAATTTAAGGGATTTCTTTTCGAGCCATTGCTAAGAAAAATGGACATTTCGTGAGGAATTGAGAGTGCCATCCTTCATGGCAAATAAAGAAAACAACCAATGCTTTTTTTTTCTTCTTTTCATTTTTGCTATTTTTTCACAAATTTTGGACTACCATTTTTGTTTAATTTGGGCTTAGAAAGCCCCAAAAAAATTTTGGATTGCCTTTCCTTTTCTTTTTCCTTTTGAGATTTTACTCTCTTTTTCTTTTTGTATTTTTGTAAAAATTTGTTTGACGATGAACTTGTATCATTAAAAATAAAGTTAAATTGTTAAAGGGAAATAAAAATTTTTTGAAAAAAATTACCTTTAGATTTTTCAAATAAGTTTAGATTTAAGTAATTTTTAATGACTTGCCTTTAGTTTTTTTCATTTTGATTTACTAGAATTTGAGATATCCACTATGTGGGTGAAAAATAATGTATAGAAAATAAATTTGTAAAAAAAGTGTATGCAGGTATATATTTCTTAAAGCGGATAGGCGTATGTGTCTTTTAATTTATATGTGAAGCATATCAATAACCTCTCCTTTTTACGGATGTTTCTTCAAAGGTTTTTTTCGTAGCCATAGTAGGGTGGGTATTATCATAGGCGTTTACATCATGAAGTGTTGGGTACTTGGGTGTAATTGTTCTTTGGTGTAGTACCTTGATATTAGGTTCTTTGTTATAGTGTTCACATTTAGGTTCTCTTTGATGCTTCATGTGGGTAGTACAGGTTGTATGGATCTTTTCTTTTCTAGCTACAGCTAGCCGCCTAACCTTTGAGTTACATTAACAAATTTTGGCTTACCAAAAAAATGTATTTTTTAATTTTAAAATTTTTATTTATTTTTTTATGAATTCACCCAACTGAACTTGTGTCATTAGACTCATAACATCAAATTTAACAAAAAATTTTATGTTAGAATTAGACTTTTTACATAGTGAAAAAATAATAATGTTCTGAAAAAAATAATATCTAAAAAAAGATGAGTAATTTTTTAAACTGAAAACATATTTGTGTCTTTCATTTAAATTTTTTATAATAAGTTTTTTGCCAATTCACCCAACTAGTTGCTATCACTTGAGACATCAAATTCAATTGGGAGTGTATGACATTAAATATCTATATCTATACAATATTAAAGGGATGCTATAGTTAAAAGCATCTATAGGATGTTATGTCGATCAATTCAAGGAAGTGATCTACATGCAGTCAAGATTACAACTTTCATGTGGCGGGTTTGTCACGGTATTATACAGGTAACGGTTAATTTGGCTAGAAGGCAGATTCCAGTGGAGAAAACTTGCTTGCGGTGCAGGGGTGGTGAATGTCCATTGGCAACAGAAGTATGGGAACACTTAAACCATTAGTGGGAGTACGATAATGAAGTGCAGCAAGAGAATATAGGTTGGTTCCCTAAGATGATTATGAAACTTAAGTATGAACAATTCCAATTGCTTGGGATAGTATGATGGATAATATGGAATGATCGAAATAATAAGGTTCATAGAGAGCAAAGGAGTTTACTCGCATCAGCAACATTCACCAAAACTTACTTGCTGGAATTCAAACAAGCTCAGCAGAAACAGATCATAATGCAGCAAACGCCAAATGGTATCTCAAAAATGGAAACTCCCAATTAGTGACTGCTATAAAGTAAACTTCGGTGGTGCCTTGACGGAGAGCGAAAACTGGGTGGAAAAGGAGTGATTATATGATATATTGAAGGGATGATAATATGTGCACACACAGCCAACTTTCCAAAAATAACACACTCGTTTGTTATGGAGGCTATAGCTGCAGTTCGAGTGATCGACTTTGCTTTAGAAATGGGATTTAGAGAAATTGAGCCAGAAGGTGATGCTTTAACAGTGGTAAAGAAATTGCAAACTTGGAACACATATCTTTCTCCCCTAAGACCAATTTTAGTTTAAGCAAAAATCAAAATGACGCAATTCAGCAACTGCTTTATAACACATTGCAGATATTCAGGGAACGAGGTAACACATTTGCCAGCTAAGCATGGCTTACAAATTCGAGGTGAATTTAATGGACTTTTTCGGTCTATGCCCAACCAGCCGAGAATATCATTGCTTTCTACAGCTGCATGGGCTTAACCCACTAAAAAAACTCTCCACTTTTCCTTTAGTTCATTTCTGCATCTCCACTCTACAAAACTCTCTGCTAATGCCGGCCCCCTTTATTTTGCGTTGAAAGAAAGCCTCTGCATTTGTGTTTTTGTAAAAATATCTCTGCTAAGCCTCTGCATTTCCATCTAAGCCAAGTGCATTTGCTCTCCATGAGATTACTATCTTCATCTTCCGCTAATCCTCTATCTTTTTCACATTTTTACGTTTATATTTTTCAAATCAGTTTAGAGACAAAAATCTAACAAATCTTTTCTTAATTTTAAAAAAATCCCTGATTTTTTCCTGTCCAGTTTCAGCTCAATCGTTGTCATTTTCTCCGTTAGTGTCGTTTTGAAACAGGTACTTCCTATCTCTCTTCATTTTGATTCTGATTTTGTAATGAACGAAATGGTTAACAATATATTTTTTTTATTTCGATCGAGATTAAGTCTTATTTGATGCAGCTTATCTTGATTTTGTTGTTTGGTCAAGTTCAATCTCAATTCTAAGTGGTTTTTTCTTGTGATTTGTGATTTGGTACAATGTATGAACAACAAATTTAACCGATTGAACCTAGTTCCTTGAACAATTTGTTGTGGAGTCAGTAAACTATAAAAATATAGATTCTTGATTGCCTTGGTCAATGTCTTGTGCTACATTAGTATGATGACAGTGTCTATTTTCCATTTTTCTAAGTTCTCGTGAATGGAAAGAATTGCATGTTTGCAGCAATTGCTAGGAAGGACCAAACGTGGGTTTAGTTGAAGTTTAGGGAATAAGTTGTGGGGTATGTTATTTTGTATTTTATTAGTTCTTGCATTTTGAATCAGAGTTTCTTGAGCTCATAAGCACCTTCACCTACTGAGAGTTTTTAACTCATTTTCGCTAAATTGTTTAGGAGTGATTGGGTTAGCCTTAATGAAGGCAAGGGCATTAAGAAGGATCAATATGGATTTACCCTTGTGAATTCCTCAAATTTAATTCATACGAGCAAGGATCTAAAAGATGAACCTTTTGTATTTGCTTCCCAAGCAAAACAAGTATTTTATGTACAAGATCCTTGGTATGAGAACTGGAAAATTATATTGAATGCAATACCAAGAGATTTGTATGTATGGGTGTGGAATCAAATGAGGAAGAAGGGTGAATTTACTGTGATCTTGTTTTCTTGTAATTAAGAGATTTCTTTGATGATCAAATAGGTAAGTCTTGAATTTGATTTTTCTTTTTCACTTTGTCTTTTTATATGTATTACTTCTAATAGGTTTTTTTTTTTCTTTCGTGCAGGTTTTCTTAGCAGTGTAAATGTCTCTTCTAAGGTGACCCTTCCCTCTCATTTTCTCTCTTTTCTCTTCCCTTCCTCTGATATTTTGCTTGCCTGTCTCATGTTATGCACACAGAAAGAATATTGCTTTAGTTTTACTGTTGGTATAAAAGTTGTTTGATGTGAATGTACCCGCTATTACTTGAGAATTGAGCTGATACGACTGAAATAACAATGATTGTGGTTCTTTTTGTATTTTCCCTACTGATGTCGTGTCTTTATCATTTGATTTCTGGGTTTTTATTGTTTCAGTTTCAACTTTATGATTTAATATCTTTGTCTTGACTTTTCATCTATGTTAGTTTCAAAATATTTTAGACATTCTGAATTGAGTTTGCTTTTAATGCAGCAAGATTTCTTCCAGAAGCTTATGGAGCTATGCAGAATCTGCGACTTGGAAAATATAGATTGTCTTCAAATGATATTTAAAATAGTCAAGGGGATAAGTTAGTACTCTTGCTCACTTGAATGCTCTTATTTCTTAGTTAAGGCATGCTTGTATTTTACAGGTGATTCATGGATCTGTGGTTTATGTTATTATTTGCTTTACAGTTTTGCTCAACAGTCCTCAAGTTTTGGAGAAAATTTTTAGGGATGAATTAATTATGGATATCATTTGTTATCAGATTATTACCTGCGACTATTGCTGGATTGACATGGATGTTTACTTTGCAAATTTACTTATATAACTGCTAAACTGTAACTTATTAATCCAAAACTAGAGTCTTAGCTTCTGCATAATAACTTCATATTTTAAAAGTTGCATAGAATTGCTAAGATACATTTTAACTTTTATTGCAAGTAGTTATGATGTGTGATTTCATGTCATTATTGAAGAATACATGTCAGTTTTTGCAAGTTATTGATTATACGAGAAACAGTTCTTTACATGAAATTTTTAGGTGTAACAATTATCTTGCATTGTTCGTCGGGTTGAAGTTGTTTGATGCTTGTTCTATTTTCATGTTCATTAGCTTTACAATTGATTATTTTTCTAAACTGCATGTTGGGTTGACATTTAGTATCTAGTCATGTCTTTATTTGTGTAATTTTTGCTTTTGATTGCGTTTTCCGGGATGTTGTTTTGGCAAGGGTGTTGAATGAGGCCACAGTTGCCAGTCTCAATTCTATAATTCATTCAAATAATGCTAATGTAAGATTTTTAGTGCTTGTTGTTAGTATATTAGGCTTTTCGTTTCCTTTGCACTAACTGCGGTATCATATTGTAGGTTATTTCCTTGTTGAAGGATGACAGTACCTTTATTCAGGAATAATTTGCAAGTTTGAGATCTCCAACCACATCTTCCGCATAAAAAAAAATTGGTAATTGTTGGAAACTTTAGACAATAAAATTCTTCTGATTTCAACTATAAGATTTTTTAAAAAATTTTTTACTACGAATCAATTTCGATGTCAATTTATCACATTTATTCAACCAAATAAGTTATCATTTGGTCTAAGCGATTTACCTTATGCATTAGTTTTTTTCCTAGTGATTATTTGATCCATTAAATGCTGTAATTTAAAAAGGAAAACATAAATTATAATTTAATATATTTGAAGTCAAATTTTGTGCAAAATTTTCAATTAGAGATAAATCCTTTACACTCTCAAATATAAAAAAATTAAAGTTTAAATTATATTAGCATGATCTAAAAAAAGTGTTTTTTAGGCATCAATTTTGAAACTTTTGATGACTATTATACACTTACCAAGATTAAAACAATTCTCATTTAAATCTTATCACTAGTTAACTTATTTAAAAATAAAATAATTAAATAAAATTAAAAAGAAATTAGGAAATTCTAAAGCATTTTCCCTCGTCTTCATCTAAAAAAGTCAACATGCTTAGCACCTTAAAATCTTATGTTCGGACAAATCTTCCATTTCATTTTTTATTTATTGTTAAAATATTAAAAAGATTTTTATATTAATAATTTACTATTTTTAAACATATTTTAAATTAAATTAACAAATATTGTTTAACGAGAAAAAAAAAAAAAGCAACTAACCTTGATAAAAACTTTAAAAATTTTGTTCAAGACTTAATTGAGTTGAGATCAACAGATGGTCTGACACATAGATGAGTCTAATAACAAGGTATCATAGAAACATTTACATTATTTTATATAACCAATGTTCAATTTATTATGGTAAATTAAAAAGATTATTAATATTACGAATAATCCTTAAATTATAATAAAATATTTCATATAATATTTAAATTTTGAACATTTTTAATATAGCACCTAAAGTATAAATTTTAAAAATAGTGACATCCTAATCGATTTATTTGCAGGAAGTGAGTAATTGTGGAGCTGCAAAAATAATTGGCTTTCTTAATTCTCTAAAAATATATTATTTGAAAAAAAAAAAAAGGGTGTCCATGAACTAAGAGGAGCAAAGCATGGTTGAAATCTAGAAATCTTAGGTTCGGTGGGCTCTGCATTTCATTTTTATTTATCATTAAAATATTAAAAATATATTTATACTAATCTTTTAATATTTTTAAATATATTCTAAAATAAAATTAAAAAATAAATTATTTTATAATAGAATAACACAATCAATCAGAACTAGACTTCAAAAACTTTGGCAAGCCAAGGTCCTTGCTTAAACTCTATTTGGTTTCCTTTCCTCCATACCAAAAAGGAGTGTTAGTGTCTTTCGCTGTCTTCTCTCATGATGGCAAATTCTAAGAATTGAAGGTTCATTTGTTTCGTAAAAAATTATTTTTGAAATATATTTACATTTTTTGAATTGAAAGAGATTTTTTATTATTTAAATAAATTAATGAAAAATATTTTTGGTCATTTGATTGTTTTTTGAAAATTTTATTTTTTTCAAATAATATTAATATAACTATTAAAATATTAAAAATTATTTATTATTAAAATATATTGAAATTATTTACTATTAAAATTATTAATATAAAAAATAATTATATTTTAATAATAATATTTAATATTAAAATATTATGTTAATATAAAAATGCTTAAAATAAAATTATTTATTATCTTTATATTATTTATTAATATATTATAATATTATTTTTTTGGAATATTATTAATATATTAGAATATTATTTATTAATATAATAATATTTATTTATTAATATAATATTATTTATAAGTAAAATTATACTGATAAATAATTCACTCATTGACAGCTCTTTTTGAAAAAATATCTTTCCTTTTTTAAAATCTATAAGATAATTTTGAAAAATAGCTTTATTTTTCATGGATCAGTAAATTATTTTTTTGTTGACCAATTAATTTTCTACCAAACAAACACCTAAAAATGTGAAAATCATTTTTCAAATGTCATTTTTCACAAAACAAACATAGCCAAAACTTATAAATCAATTAAATAAACTAATTTATTACTTAAATCACACTCTCTTAAAAGTGGCCGACATACTTTAGAAGAATTTTGCAATGAGATAAAGTACGTGCTTTTGCATGTAAAAGGAATCACAAGACTTTTTATTTTCCACAAATTAAAACGTTATTCACACTAAAGTAAAACTAATGGTGAAGATATGACCATAAATAATGTGAAGTGTCTAGCAAGTTGGAGTTAATTTCTCAATAACTTTCTGTGGGGGCTGGCCAACTACCAACATTGTAGTTGCTATTAAGAGAACATATTTACCTTTCTTAGTTTTTTCCACTTGTATTTTACTTTTTTTCTCATTTTAGAATCCTTTTTTTATATAAAAGCCAAAAGTGCAATTTGATATTAAAGTAAGTATTTTGAAAAACTAAAAATTAAAGAAAAAAACATTATTTTTAAGTATTATTATTTACCATATTATTCAATTAAAATTATTTTTTATAAATATATATTTTTTTAAATTCCATGCAAAGCGAGGGCTTCATTCTAGTAATATATGACAGAAAATTTTTTTTTATCATTTATTAATAGTTTATGTAAATTTTACAATTGCAATTATGACATCGTCTGGTATTATGTTGTTGATCGTTTGTTATTATCTTATTCTTTATTTACAAAAAAATAAAGAAGAAAAATGAAAAACTCATAGACAGATCACAACTATATTTTATATTCATATATACTTTAAGAACCCAAGTACATATTCCTATCAAAAAACGTGCATACCACAACAGTGTGAATTCGAAACTTGACACCAATGCCAAGATCCTCTCAACCAATACAATATTTGATGTTATAGTCTCATAGACTTAAAAGTAGTTATGGAATGCTTTTCAAAAAAAAAAATGAAAATGAAACTTGCAATAAAAGTTTCTTTTTTCCACGAAGAAACAGAATGTAACAGGAAACGACAATGAAAGGGTGGAAAGTATTTTTTAACCCAAACTTCACGATTTCATGTATAAGTCACACTACAAGCTAAAATAATAATTACAAAATAAAAAAAAAGTATATTACTTTCAATTGTTATAGCAACTAGTTGTAATTTAAATTTATGTGAAATTTATAAAAATTTTATATGAAATTCTAGGATTGGCAGCCCAACCCATTCCCAACGGGTTTTGACTCGACCTAATCTCATAGGGTCAGTTTTTTTTTTTTGAAAATTGGATTTCAAGTTGGGTCGGGTCAGGTATTATTAAGAAAATTATTTTTAATTATACAAAAATTATTTTTAATTATTTATTTATATATATTTATATGTTTATATATTTATATTTTAAAAAATATTTTATTAATTTCGGATCAAGTTGAGTCAGGTACGGTTTATACAATATCAGGTCAGGTTGGGTTCAGATATGAAAAAATAAAAAAAAATTTGGGTCGAGTCAAGTTCGGGGCGAGCAAAAACCATCCCAATCCGACCCGTTGCTAATCCTATGAAATTCACATTTATAAGTGGTGGATCCATATATAATTCTTTAATTAAATGAATAATTATAGAATTATAATAAAAAGAATTGTAGGTGAAATACCCTAAGCTAATTTGCCCATTTTAATTAAATTTGTTATTAAAATGTTAAAAATATTTTTATATTAATATTTTAAAATTAAAATTTAATTAAAATATATTATTTATTAATATAATAAAATTCTCAACATTGAACTCAAGCATAAAGGTGTCTATGAGTTTATACAAGTTGGGTTCATACTTAATATTAATAGCTTATATACTTGCTTAGACTTAGTTCGATTTGAAATTTTGGGCCTCAAAATTTTTCTAAGAACGGCCCAAATTGAAAAAATAAATACCAAAGCCATCCATTAAACTTAATTTATACAATAAAAAATTAAAAAATCTTTTTTAAAATATAAAAATAAAATTTATATATATATACTTATATAATTATAATATTTTAATTATATATATTATATTTGAGTCGAGCTGGACTTGGATTTTAATTTTTTTGTTTAATACTCAGTCCAAAATTTTTGTTCAAACCCTCCTAAAATTTGACGGACTTTTAGACCTAGACGGATAGCCTGGCTTTATAACATATCTACTTAACCATAAAAAATCATATTTAGGATTGAATCAAAGTCTTTGATCAATAGCCTAGATAGTAATTGGGTCTGTAAACACCTAATAATTAACAAGTACTCCAACTACAACAACTAAGAGAATGACTGTGAAATGAATGATATTTAATCAAGTTTGATCATTGGTAAAAAATAATAATAATAATAATTGAATAATAAAAAAAAGTATATTTATAGGAAAATCAATAAACAAATCAATATAAACCAATATAGAATTAAATTAAATCCAACATAGCATGAGATTCGATTATAAACTCTAATGCTTCCAATCCCTCTTTCTTATTATTCAGACAAAACTTCATTGATAGTATGAACAAAGTTTTAATTTGTGGAAAATAAAACTCTATTGCTTGGTTTAACACAAAGGTACATAATTGTTCTATTGTAAAATTTTAGTAATAATTATATATAAATTTAATAAAATAAAAAATATATATTTTATATTTTCATGTCGACATGAAATTGTGATATGTAATTTTCATATAAAACATAACACAAGTACATGAATTTCAATTGTTACCCAATATAAATACACAAATGATTAAGTAGAGTCTAATAACAAGGAATCATAGAAGCATTTACAATATTTTATACAGACAATGTCTAATTCATGGTGGAAAGTTATAAAAATGATTAATATTATAAATGATTTTTAAATTATAATGAAATATTTAATATAATATTTAAATTTTAAAAATTTATAATATAATATCAAATCTATAAATTTTTAACATCCTAATTATGGTATTTGCAAGGGGTGAGTAATTGTGGAGCTACAAAAATAATTGGCTTTCTTACTTCTCTAAAAATATATTATTTGAAAATAAAAAAATAAAGGTGTCTATGGACTAAAAGGAGCCGAGTTTGGTTGAAACCTAAAAATCTTAGGTTTGGTCAGCTCTGCATTTTGTTTTTATTTATCATTAAAATATCAAAAATATATTTTATTAATATTTTAATTCTTTTAAATATATTTTAAATAAAATTTAAAAATAAATTATTTTACAATATAATAGCACAATCAATCTGAACGAGACTTTAAAAACTTTAGCAAGTCAAGATCTTTGCGAAGACTCTGCTTGGTTTCCTTTCCTTTTTACCTGAAAGGAGTGATGGTGTCTTTCACTGTGTTCTCTCATCGATGGTAAATTCCAGGAATTGAAATAAACTAATTTATTACTAAAAGCACACTTTCTTAAAAGTGGCTGACATGCTTTAGAAAAATTTTGCAATGAGATAAAGTACATGCCATTGTGTGTAAAACGAAGCACAAGACTTTTTATTTTCCACAAATTAAAACGTTATTCACGCTAAAGTAAAACTAATGGTGAAGATATAACTATAAATTATATGAAGTGTCAAGCAAGTTGAAGTTGATTTCTCAATAACTTTCTTTTGGGTTTGGCCAACAACCAACATTGCAGTTGCTTTTAAAAGACCAATAGTTTCTTTTTTTACTTAGTTTTTTCTTTTTGTATTTTACTTTTTTTACACTCTTTTGAATTCATTTTTTCATGTATAAAAGCCAAAATTGCAATTTGATATTAAAGTAAGTATTTTGAAAAATTAAAAATTAAATAAAAAAGCATCTTTTAAGTGTTATTATTTATCACATTATTCAATTTAAAATTATTTTTTATAAATAATTTTAAATATATATATATATATATATCTATCCCATGCAAAGCGAAAGCTTCATTCTATTGATATATGAAAGTATAAATTTTTTTTATCCTTTATTAATAGCTTATGTAAAATTTTACTGTTAAAATTATGAAATTTAATATCATATTATTGATTGTTTGTTACTATTTTATTAATCATTTACAGAGAAATCAGAAAAGAAAATGAAAAACTCGTAGACAAATCACAACATTTTATATTCATACATATACTTTAAGAATCCAAATATATATTTCAATTAAATAACGTGGATATGAAGACAATGTGAATTTAAAAGTTGACGCCAATGCGACGATCCTTTCAAACAATGCAATATCTGATGTTATAATTTCATAGATTTAAAAGTAGATATGAAATGCCTTTAAAAAAATAGAAACCAAATGGAACTCGCAATAAAAGTTTCTTCTTTCCAAAAAGAAATAGAATGTAACAGGAAGTCACATGGAAAACGTTGAAAGAATTTTTAACCCAAACTCCGCAATTTCATGTAAAGCCACACTATGGGCTAAAGTATTAACTACAAAATGAAAAAACAATCAATAGTGTCATTTACAATCATTATGTAACTAATCATAATTTAAAATTATGTGAGATTTATAAAATATTATATAAAGCACACACACATAAGTGATGAATCCGTATATAATTTTTTAATATAATTAAATAATTATAATATTGTAATAAAAAAATTATAAGTGAAATGTTCCCAAACTAATTTACTTATTTCAATTAAATTTGTTATTAAAATGTTAATAATATTTTATATTAATATTTTAAAATTAAAATTTAATTAAAACATATTATTTATTAATATAATAAAATTCTCAAGTTGAACTCAAGTTTCAAAAATCATATTTAGGACTGGATCCAAGTCTTTTGACCAATAACCTAAAAAGTAGTTGGGTTTAACAAGTACTCCAACTATACAACTAAGAGAACGATTGTGAAATGAATGATTTTTTATCAAGATTGATCATCGATACAAAAAATAATAATAATCAAAACAATTAAATAATAGAAAATTAGTATATTTATAGAAATTTTAAATTAAATCCAACATATATACAATGAGATTTGATCATAAAATCTAATGCTTCCAATCCCTCTTTCTTATTATTGAGACAAAACCTTATATATATATATATATCTATATATAGCATGAACAAAGTTTTAATTTGTGGAAAATAAAAGTCTATTGCTTGATTTTTCACGTAAAGGCACGCACTTGTCTCATTGCAAAATTTTTTCTAAATTATGTCAGCCACTTTCAAGAGAGAGTGATTTTAGTGACTAATTTATTGAAGTTTCAATTCCAAGAACAGTAGAATTCACCACCGATAGGAGAAAAAGAAAGAGACTAACACTCCTTTTGGTAAGAAGGAAAGGAAGAGGGAATTTTCTTTTCCTTTCCCTTTTCTTTCTTTCCTACAAAACAGAGTGTAAACGAGGACCTTGACTTGCCAACGTTTCCTTGACTTGATTTCCTTACTGCACTGTCAATATATATTGTTTTTGAATAAAAAATAATAAACCAAATTAAAATATTTAACAAAATATTCTGTAGACAAATTTTAATCAATTTATATTCAAGAGCCATTTTATAGGGATGACTGTTATTGCTTTACTCCTTGATTGTCTATATATATTAAGTTCGATGCAAGGCTTATTATTATATATTTAGAGGTAGCAGTTGAGAGAGAATTGAAAATATAGAGATATAATAGAGAAGGAGATGATGGAACCCAAATGGTTGTGGTTGAGTGTGTTGTTGTTGTTGTTAGAAGGATGCAGATGGTATAGTACTGATGCGTGTTGGGAGGATGAGAGGATTGCTCTCTTGCAACTCAAACCTTTCTTCAACCATTATAAAGATCTGAACCGCTGGGTGAAGGACAAGGGTTCAGATTGCTGCCAATGGGAAAGGGTCGAATGCAACATCTCCTCCTCCTCCTCCTTCGGGCGAGTCATAGGACTCTTTCTTTATGATACAAGACGGTCCTACAATGAAAGATGGTATCTGAATGCCTCTTTGTTTCTTCCTTTCAAGGAATTGAAGCTTCTTCATTTGGACGGGAATAGCATCGCTGGTTTTGTTGAAAATGAAGGTCCCTTTTGTCCTTTCATTGCTAATTCGCAATATGAAAATTCATTCATAACTTTTCATTTTTATAATTTCATATTTAATTCTATTATTGTTTAATTGATGAAAAGCCACTAAGTCTTTATTATATATTTAAAAGAACTCTCTTGCAGGTTTTGCAAAGCTAAATTTGGAGATCTTTGACTTAAGTTTCAATTACCTCAATGATACAGTTTTATTATCTTTGAGTCAGCTTTTATCTCTCAAGGATTTATATCTAGCAGGAAACTTGTTCACTGGATCCAGTCATGCAAACGGTGGAATTAAATTAATCTAATAATGATTATGAATGATAAACAGTAATTAAAATATTAATCTGTCTTCATTATAGGTTTTCAATGGCTTTCAAGACTTAGTAAGTTGGAAACTCTTAATTTAAGGTACAACTCTTTGAAAAATAACATATTGTTTCATATGAATGGTCTTTATCTTTAAGGACTTTAAATTTGAGTGCAAATCACTTGGAAGGAACCATTCATATTCATGGTAAACTTGCTTTACCTTTCTTTTACATTCAAATCAATTGTTGTTTCAGGAAAAGGTGTTGCATAACATTTGCTTTTATACATAATATTAATTGCTCTTTGGTATGGAATACGATTGAATAATTTGATAAATTTGGAGAACTTAGATTTAAGCTACAATAAAATTGAAAGCTCCTAACCATCAAAGCAAGGTAAAAATATATATTTCAATTCACTCAACTAAGTTCTTAATTATGTGATCAATGTATAAAATTTCCCATTAACAGTAGCATATAATAGAAATATTCTTCTACAGGAAAGAAGATACAACTAAGGATGACCAATTTGGAGGTTCTTGATTTAAGTAATAATCTCTTCAAGAACGACACTTTTGCAATCCTTTCTGGCCTTCCAAGTCTAAAGTCCCTGTATATGGGGAACAACCAATTGCAAGGCTCAATAGATATTAAAGGTAAAGCTATTACAACTCCCTTTTTTTTGTTTTTTAATTCTATTTTAGAACCCTTTTGCTCATCAAATAGGTAAAATCTCATATCACATTTGGGGATTTTTCCTCTTCATTTAAAGCTTTAGATTTGTTTTGCCGTTTATTTCATTGTAAAGTCATTAAAAATATTCAGGAAAAGATTATTTGAGTAACCAGGCTAACATAATGATTATTTGAATTGAACATGGACATAGAATTGAATAATTTAAAGAATTTGAAGGAGTTGTATTTGCACTCCAACAAAATTGAAAGCCTTCAATCCTCACAAGGTATGCATTTATATTTGTTCAATTAGTTAAGTTGTTATATATAATTAACTATTATGTAAATCTTTTTTTAGTGATGAAATTATGTAAACCTTATGTAGATAGTGGGAGACAGCTGAACTTAACCCATTTAGAAGAATTTGATTTGAGTGATAATCTCATTAAGGACAGCCTATTTGCATCACTTAGCGGGCTTTCAAATTTGAAGTATTTGCATATAAGCTCCAATCGGTTAAATGGATCAATAGATATGAAAGGTAAAATTACTTTTTTTTGCAAAAATTTTGAATTTGTTAACAAAAATCTTAATTCATGTTTCAAGATAATATAACAAATAAGTTTATCTGTCTCTTTTCTTTAATGATGAAATTATGTAAATTATTTATAGATATAGGGAGACAGTTAAAATTGACCAATTTCTAAAAGCTTGATTTAAGTCATAATCTAATTAATTATTACTTTTCAACCAAAATTTTAACTCTGTTATAAATACTTTTAAAAAAAAAAACACATTTTGTGTTTTGAGATGATTTAATGAAATTTATATATTACTTTTTTTTCCAGACTTAGGTGCTTTTACCAACATAGAGGAACTGGATATGAGCTATAATGATTTGAATGAATTTGTGGCTTGTAAAGGTATGGATTTAAATAAATTTTTTTATTTTTATTTGTGAGGTTTATAATGGTGTAGATGTTTTAATGATCAACAAATTTAGCATATTAAAATTTAATGCTTAATTTTTTAAAGAAAGAAATTAATTATTTATTATATACTTTTTACTACAATATTACAATTCTCTAATTATAATAAAGAATTACATAAGAATCCACCATTTATAAGTGTGACCTCCACATAAAATTTTGTTAGACCTCACACAATTTTGAATTGTGATTACTTAATTGTATTACAATAATTGTAGGTGAAATGCTCTCATTAAACCCAATTTTTTAAAGGAAGAAATACATTATAATTTGATTACTAATTAGAAATGATATATATTTGCATTAGGTAATTGCATTTTTTAAGAAATGTTGCAGTTGCATACCAAATATTTCCATTTTTATTTGTATTAGCTTGTTGTGTTTAGAGTTGGACTTGTTTGCTTTTTGCCATTCTGTTTTAGACTACTGCTCATTCTTATTCCCTTTAAAAATTTTTTGCCTTTTCATGTTACAGTTTTGTTTGATTTTCATCTTCTTGATTGTTTTGTATATTAAAATTTATATTAAAAATTGTTACCGTTTCAATATTCTTCTCTATTAAAAATTCATCTCGCATAAATCTTGGATATATAATCTTATCTACAAAAATAAAAATTTACACTTGTTTATTTTTTCCATTTACAGAATATAAGAGTTTGAAAAAGTTAAAAGTTCTTTATCTAATTGGGGTTTTCACCAATGGAAGCATTCCATTACTACTAAAATTAGTAGAGGCATTCCCATCGGTTAAGACCTTCGTTCTACTAGGGAATTACTTAAACAAGACTATGACTACTCAAGATCAAGGTAAGTCATTAATTTATTCCAAAAGGACTAAAAATTAGTAGATGTTTGTTGATTAACATCTAATAATGCCTCCATGCTATGATTACTCAGAATTGCATGTGTGGAGCAATGTGGAGGAAATATTTCTAGACGGTTCTTATCTCAACAACAACATTTTGCAAAGCATTGGAGTATTCACTTCTCTTAAAACTTTGTCTTTATCTGGCTGTGGACTCATGGGTTCCTTGCCTAATCAAGGTAAATTAAAGACTACATAATTTCTCCAATATAACTTACAGAATACATCTCTTTCTAATAATCCTTTATTCTATTTCTTTTATCTAATATCTCCTATATAATTTGACATGGAAATTAAAATTTAATTAGAATTTCTTCCATGAATTTATAAAATTTTCAGGTTGGTGTGATTTAAAGAACCTTGAAAAGTTGGACATCAAAGAGAATGCATTTGAGGGGATACTTCCTTATTGTTTGGGTAACTTGACATCTCTTCTTGAGTTAGATATCTCCGACAATCAATTTACTGGAAATTTGACTCATTTAGCAAATCTTTCATCACTTAGATCTGTCACCCTTTCAAGAAATCGTTGTCAAATTTCAATGCCATTCCTATCACTTGCAAACCTTCCAAATCTCAAGTTTCTCTTGGCTGATGAAAACAATATAGTAATGGAACCTAATTCCTTTCATACTTCAATTCCAAAGTTTCAACTAAATGTTTTCAGCTTGTCAAAGTGTACAACAGATAAAGGACTTAGCCTACAACCTCCTAAGTTCCTTTATTACCAATATGACTTGGGATATGTTGATCTTTCCTATAACTATTTCAGTGAAACAGTCCCGTTATGGTTGTTAGAAAATAACACAAAATTAGAAAATCTCTTCTTGTTGGGCAATTCTTTCACCGGTCCTCTCTTGTTACCACAACTTCCTAATCCTAAAGTGTCTGTAATTGACATATCTAAAAACAAATTACAAGGCCAAATTCCGACAAATATATGTTCAACTTTTCCAAATTTGGAATGGTTATTGTTATCTAAGAATGCCTTTGAAGGTAATATCCCTCCTTGTTTAAGTGGCATGGACACTTTATCATTTTTAGACCTATCGGACAATCATTTGTCTGGAAGATTACCAGAAGAGTTGATCATGGGAAGTTCATTAGATATTCTTAGGCTATCAAACAACAACCTAAGTGGAAAGATTGTTCCTATGATGTTCAACACAAGCAAGTTGTCAAATTTGTATTTGGATGGCAATAATTTTACCGGAGAGATTCCTGATATTGATGTCTCTGCTTCTGATTTGTCATATTCATCACTAGAGGATATTGATCTCAGTAATAACAGTTTTAATGGAAAGCTCCCAAGATGGATAGGGAATGTACCGCATTTGAAGAGATTGGCTTTGTCCAACAATCATTTCGAAGGTTCTATTCCAATGGAATTGTGCAACTTGTATAAGCTTGAATTTTTGGAGCTTTCTCAAAACAATTTATCTGGCTCTATTCCTTCTTGTTTCAATCCACCATATTTGAGACATGTCCACGTGAAGAGAAACAGACTAAGTGGTCCATTGACACTTGTTTTTAGTAGCTCTGCATTAGTGACATTAGATCTTAGAGGGAACAATTTGACCGGTAATATTCCAAAAAGGATTGGCACATTTTCTGCTTTAAGCGTCCTTCTTTTGAAAGATAATCATTTAAACGGTGAAATTCCAGTTCAATTATGCAAGTTGTATTCATTGAGCATCATAGATCTTTCTGGAAATATGTTTTCTGGTCCTATACCTTCTTGTTTGGGCAATTTAACTCTGGCAATGCAAGAGGAGAAGTCTCGCATGGATGATTATTTTTATATAGCAAATCGAATACAGCATCTACTAGTACCAATAGACATTTGGTTTGATTTATCACATGTTTTTCCTAGTAGCAGCATGAAAGAATGGATAGAGTTTACAACAAAGAGTGTGTCCTACTCATACGGTGGTGACATTCTTAAGTACATGTCTGGGATTGATTTATCTTGTAACAGGTTAACTGGGCAAATCCCAGTGGAACTGGGAAACCTGAGTGAAATCCGTTCGTTAAACTTGTCACACAATAACTTAGTCGGAGTTATACCTTCATCATTTTCACAACTTAAGCAAATTGAGAGTTTGGACCTTTCTTACAACAACTTGAGTGGGAGAATCCCTATACAGTTGGTTGAGTTGAACTTTCTAGAGGTTTTCAGTGTGGCACACAACAACTTGTCAGGTAGTACTCCAGAACCAAAAGCTCAGTTTGGGACCTTTGATGAAAGCAGTTACGAGGGAAACCCTCTTCTTTGTGGGCCTCCACTGCAAAATAACTGCTCTAAAACTGACTCACCAACAACAGTACCAACTACGGCAGATGATGAAGGAGAAGGTAGTTTCATGGACACATATGTTTTTTGTGTGAGCTTTCTGGTTTCTTATGTAATTGTTTTATTGGTAATTTTTGTTGTTCTATACATAAATCCATATTGGCGACAAGCATGGTTTTCTTTCATTGAGAGTTGCATCACAACTTGTCGCTACTCAGTTGTAGGCAATTTTCTTGAGTTATACATCTTCAAAAGATGTGTTTAGGTGTCATAGGAGCTCTTATGATTTGCCTTTAGTTTGATTGTGGTGAAGATTTGGATAAAGTTTATTTTTGTTGTCAAAAGAAATTTGGTGATTTGATCTTTTAAATGAGGGATTTCTTTTAGCTGATTATTCTGTTAAAATGGTTGTAGAAAGAGTTGTGGATTTGGTTACTCAGATTGCTTAGAAAGAGTACTTTGATGATTTTGCACTTTCAACAGAGCTTTTTGTCTCCGTTGGAACTCTGTTTTTGGTATTTGTTTTGTTTGGAAGGAAGCACTGTCTTTTGGAAATTAGTATTACTTTACAAAATGAGCCAATTCAGCATTGATCGATGAAAATGATCGCAAAATGCATTTATTTTTTTATAGGGTTACAAAATATTCCAAAATAAAAAAAATAATAATAAGTTGATATATCTCATACGCAAGAAAATCCCATCAAATAAATAAATTAAATGCATAATCTTTCAAAGCAATAATAAATATAGGGTGTTAGCTACTGGGACAAGGACTTAGTATAGTTTGTTAATTAATTATTTTATGATTGTAATTTGATTATGATGTAATAATTAATTATATGATATAATACTTGATTATTACTATAAAATTTTTTTAAAAATAATTAAAATTTCTGAATTCATGCTTTGCATGGTTAATTTTTATTTACAGTACTACTTTTTTTGTAACTTAAAATTTGTTAAATGTAAAACTTTTACCATTAAATTTAGTGAAAATACATTTATTTATTTATTAGCAAAGAATATAATTTAAACTTATTTTATTTTATTCTTTTAAAATAATCAAAAATATTTTCAAAATTTTAATTGGATTTATTTTTAGATAATTTTAAAAATATATTCTTTCACATTGATTTGATAATTTTGATGTGTTTTTTTTACAAAAGTCTTATTTTAATTTTTAATGAAAATAATTTAGTAGTAAAAGAGGAAGATTAAAATGTTTTATGTGATTTCATTTAAAAAAATTTTAATTGGATATTTGAATTATAATTTTTTTAATTAATATGATATGCTATTTATTAATCACATGTCATTATTTAAAACTTATAAGATTAAAAGTAAATATCAAATTAATTAATAAATATATAATTTAAATTATTAAAAAAATTTAAATTCAAATATTTAGTTTTTAATATTTAACTTAAAAATCTATTCATATATTGAAAATAAACCCCTAAAAAATGATCAAACTACCCCTCTCTTGGTTTGATAAGAATTTGATATATAACCAAATTGATTATTTTGCCTTCATACCATAATTAAAAAATATCTTTTTCTTTTATAATTATTTACTATAATACTCCATATCATAATTATAGAAATATTCTTCTCTTAAATTAATTATTATACTCTCATATCATAATAAAGAAAATACACATTCTTTTATAATTATTTATTATAATATCCTGTACCATAATTACAAAAATACCCCTACCACAAATGGCAAAAAATTACTATAATGCCTTTCAAATGGAAATGCTTTTATGAGTACTTCCTAAGAAGTTAACATGTGGTATTTTGTTTCAAAATTACTATAACACATCTATTAAATTATATATTAATTTTTAACATAACATAAAATTAATCACATATTAAAGTATTAAAATATCATTACAATTGGTTTATAAAAATTTGACATGTGATATTTTATTTAAAAATTACTATAATATCATTATTAAATTACATATGAAATTTTAACATCATATAAAATTAACTACATACTAAATTACTAAAATACATTGGCCGTTGCTTAATAAAAATTTGACATGTGAAATTTTGTTTTAAATTCACTATAATAACCCTATTAAATTCTTATTAAATGTTAAATAACATATTAAAATAATTCCCGTAGAAATTGTTATAACACCGCTTTGTTTATTTGATGTGATTTTGATATGTATCTAAATTTATTATAATGCTTTTTCATTATAATTAAGAAAATACCTTTTTTTTTATAATTAGTCAAAATTATGACAATGCCCTTCTACCATAATTACAGAAATACCAAAATTACTATTATGTCATGCTATTAATTACAAAAATACTCCTTATTATATTTAATCAAAATTACTATAATACCCCTAATCCACGCCTACTTCACTGGATCCTTTTTCCCATTTAAAGCATCAATCTATTTTGGTATCATTAATTATTTTCTTATCGTCAAGGTTTACCTTTGGTTTTTCTGGAGGATCCAATACCAAAGTGGTACCATGATACTAGGATAAAAGGCTTATTGCAAGTAGAATATCGAATTATAATGTGGCTCTCTGAAATCCCTGTCCTTCCCTCCCAGGATTTAGAAGTGATAAAATCCATGTAGCGCTTCCCGGAATTGAAATCTTCTGGTGAAGTATTACTTAGCCGTGCTAACTGAAGTCTTCCAACATTTGCTTTCCTTATGTGGGAACTAAGCTAAATAGAGAACTCAATTATTTTGTTTGCTTAGAATGGCAAGGTTATTTTCTAAAACCTTCTAAAAAATTGAGGTGATAGAGGCAAAGCAGCTTAGAAGATTTGAGGTAGAATAAAAAATGAGAGAAGAGTGAGCTTACCACTATGAATGCAAAAATTCACCTGTGGCTGTGTTTATTCTAAACCTTTTAGCCTTTGTTATGTGTGCTTGATCGTCAATGATGAATTATTACCTTCTTCCTTTATCCTTTTTCAGGGTCTGTTTTTATTTTTTTTATTTGGTATCAATGTAAATGATTGTTGATAAGCTGGCTGGCATTTTTCTTGATCCCTCTACCGTTTCGCTTAGGGTAATTGTACTTTGTAATAATAATAATAATTTTTAATTATTGACCGTAGTTGAAAGTAGGCGGTATGAACTTTACCAACACGGTATGCTATTCTTGTAGTCTATGAATTTTAAATTGGGTTGAAGTTCAACTCATGTCTTATGTTCTTTTTTCTGTTAGTTAAAAGAAAAGGGAAAAAGGAAAAGCCAGTTATGTTATTGATAATCTTTTTATGTTGTCCAGTTGGTAAAAGAGAATTCAGTTGAGAATAATATGGTCATTACATGTATGTTACAGGTTTTGGAAATCATTTAACCTGAAATGCCTGTATATATGGTGTTGCAACGTGGATATCCACCAACATCGACAGGTCCTAAGCCGAGCAAACTACTGCAAAAGAATAATGTAGTGATAACAACTTCAAGTTGTGATCTGTATTTTCAGTTGCGAGGCTTGCGTGATGGTGTCTCAACTCTCTCAACTAAGTTTTGCAGACCCTTAGTCAATTGCTGGGTCGATTGGAATGGAATTGGGCAAGAGGGGAGTTTGCAAATTCCAACAGTGGCACTTTCCAAGAGATGGTTTTGAGAACCAAACTCAGGTAAGTGATGGCTATTGGGTTGAACATTCCATTAGATTTGGGTTTCAGCGGTATTCTAGCCTTTCGTCTTCTCAATACAATCTATTTGATCCATTTTTAACAAAAATAACAATACCTTACGAAGAGGCTATTTTTTACAAATATAACATTGTCTTACAAATAGAGTTGTGCATGAATAAGTTGATCAAATAAAATAAAATTCGATTGATACTTTTAAATAGAATTGACAATTTATATTATTGTATTATGTAAAATATTATATTTATATCATATTTATATGAAAATAATATATTACAATTTTAGGAAAACATAAAATATAATTTTTTAATTTTATTAAATTTATTTATAATTTTTTAAAAAAATTTAAATAATATTATTTTTATATCTTTTTGTTGTATCATATGACAAATTTACTTTTAAGTTTAGGATCCATCTGACCCATCTATTTACATCCAAATCAATCATTTTTACTGTTTAAAAATATTTTAAAAAATTTTATATTAATAATTTTAATATGTTCTAAAATATTTGAATTTTAAATTAAATAAAAATTATTTATTACCGTAACAATAATCCATTATTGCCCAAAAGAAAAAAAAAACCCAGACCTAATCAAGTAAAACCTGACCCTTAAAATCCAACTCCAATAAAATCCGATTAGAAATTAAACTGTCATTTTATACCAAAAGGTTTGTCTTGCAAAGTTTAGTTCGGTTTTTTACAACTTCATTGTCATGTAACATTTATACACAACAATCTAATTTCCCTATCTTCTCAATTTATATTCTCACCAAAAAAACATATATTAAAACAAATCCAGAAAGGGAACCATCCGAACCTGAATTTTTACTGTAACATCAAACAATCTGCTCCTTAGAAATCAACTCTAGGCTTGATTTCGTAACAACCAAACTGTGATCCTTTTTTAAGGCTTTATGAAAGGTGCTTGGTCAAAAATTTGCACCCGGGTCGTGTGTGAAGAATTATAAGTTGTCCATTTACACTGTAATTAACTAATTAAGTTTACCTTCGTAAATCAAAATTCATGAATTCATAAATTCTGAAGATTGGACAGTCCTCATAAGCTCCTTCAAATTTGCGAGCACATGTCGCGGTCCTAAGCTCTTGATGCCGATGAAATTCAAAAGTTGCTCTATATTCTGAAAACACAGGGAAGACTTTTGTGAATTCATTTCAAAATGAATATTTGAAAAAATATATATAATTAAAATGTCATGCATCTCAACAAACATTTTTTTGTACAAAAAAAAAAAACCTGTAGCCTAAAAATAGAGAAAGAACTTGTAGGTACTAAAATTTGAATCTCATATCTGTTAAATGTCGCTTATGACTGCATAAACCAATTGATTTAACTCAAGAAACATTTTGCAAAAAGGAACATTGACTAACTCTTAAAACATTAGTACAACGAATTAAGACAAGGATGAATGCTAGCTTGACCCATTGAGATTTGTCACGCACCCATACATTCATATGAATATGAAGTTGGTCACAAATATACATTTCTAACCCATTTGCAGTATGTTGGCCTTCTATGCTTCTCAGATAACAAAATTTAACATTAATATTTCAAGATTCCTTAACAGATAATTATAAGGTTAGTATGTGTTAGTCTCATTTGAGAAGTATCCACTCTTTCTCTACTTTTGTTCTTCCTTACAAACCCCTTTTAACCTAAAAATGATATTTGGCCTTAACCATATTCAGTAAAATATAAATAGACCATGGAGACAAGCAACTTAATCTGGTCTACCAATGATTGACTGAACTCCCTCCTATATAAGTGTTCAGGTTTAATGCTTGCTATATTTGAAATTGATTAACAACATCATAAAAACTTCAATAGTTAGTTACCATAAAATGGCAATTTCTTTCATTAAAATGTTACAAATATCAGAACAGCTAGAAGATATACAATGGTAAAACAAGTAAACAAGCAGAATGTTACATAGTGGTTTACACTTGATACACTAATGTAACAATTACAAGTGAATTGGGAAAGTATTTCCGATTAAGGAGTTGGGAATAGAATTATTTTATATGACAAAACAAAGATTAAAATTTTAAGAGAAGGGGACATAAGAGGAGAAAGAGAAGGGACCAAAATTGGAAACTCAAATAATTTGCATGTTTCCCAATTAGCCTTTTGATAATTTAGGAGACAGGAGATTTTGAGTGCTATTGGATGTAAGGTCTGACCATCATCATGGTTTTTCCTATTTAGTGAATAATCCTATATCAGACATTTAAGAATAAGGACTGAGCAAATTAAAATTCATTGATGTGCAAGAATTAGATTATTAGAACAAACAGTAAACTTAGAAAAGATAAACCACATAGAAAGTTAGAAGCAGTGCAAACTTATTACAATAATGCAAGTGGATTATAAGTGAGCATTTCTCCTTAAGGAATTTGCAACTAAGGCATTATAAACAAAAGAGAAGAAAAGAATAAACTTCTGGAAAGAATTTTCAAAGTAGGGAAACAAGGGAAGAGGAAGAGAAAGGGCCAGAAACTGGAAAAACAAAAGTTTGGTCATTACCTTTCCCATTTAGATGTTTAGCAGAGTTATGGGGAATGGGATTTGAGTGCCAGACCTCTTTTAGACGTAAGGTGCGGCTATTATCACATTTTTCAAATCTGTTGATAATCCTTCATCTCATCTCATAGTTAAAAATAAGGATTTCATGTTACATTCTGATAGAGCTGGTGACATTTATAGATTGTCTTAAGAGCCTATTCCCTGAAACTGGATGAAATTAAATACAAAATCTACGGACTTTTCAACCATGATGATGAATCTTGATTAGCCACCGCCAACAACATAATATGACTTGTAAAGGCCGAAAACAAACAAGCACTCTTTTTCAAAGCTGTGGATGCACAGCATCTTATAGTAACTGTAAAGGACAAGCAAACTTTGAAGAGGTTTGAATCCAATAACATACATAAAAAAATGCAAAAGAAGAATAATTCACCAAAAAAATGATAGCATTTGAAAACTCACCTTGTTCAACAAGAATACTGCATATGCTGCTTTTGTTGTGTCTTGACCTTCTAAAAACAATGGAAATTCTGCAGGCTTTACATTTGCAGAAAGTGATGTATTCCATGACAAATCAGAAGATGTAGGCTCTACTGAAGGCGCATGGTTGTTAATGTATGAGTGGGAACCACCCAAGCGCAGAGGATAACGTAAGGGAACTTGTAAATAGGATGCAATTAGTGAAACAGCCTGTAAATGAAGAATTAGCGAGAAACAAGAAAGAATAATTAGGTATAATTAAAATTATTGCCTCAGCAAGAGAAACAAGCTATCAAGACTGTGCCCAAGATACTATATTTCCATTTAAGCAACATAAAATAACAGCATTATCCTTGAGCAACAAGGGATTGTAGGTGGTATATACAAAACTTGATGCCTATAGCTTGATATTATCAGAAAACAAATTCAGTAATAAAGGATAACTTTATATTAACCAAAGGAATAGAACTCACATGTCCAACATATCCTAAGGCAGTTGCAGATCTCTGAACCTCCTTTTTGCCAGTGAAAAAACTCATCTTTGTAAAAGGAAGCATGGCGAGATTCAGACCTAAAATCATCAAGGATCCTTGGTTAATGGGCTTAGATACAGAAGAATTCCTTGGTGAAGACAACAACAAAAGGAACTTGGCATCAGCATCAACAAAAGGAACTTAGATACAGAATATTCAATTAAATATAATGTAAGTACAAGATATCCAAAACTCCATAATATCTAAAACCCGAAACTATTAGCACGTTACCTAGTGTACTACTGCTTGGATAGGATTCAAGTTCTTGCTCTTGTGTGGATCCAACCAAGATTTTTACGGGATAGAGCAATGAAACTTGTGATACCATATATTGTTGCCTTGCTCGAAGCTTCCTATGCACATTTTTTAGCTTAATGTCCCTTTCTTCAGTGAGTAATCCATTTGATTCCTGTAATAAAATCGTCAGACAATCAATCATGCAATTTATGAAATAGTACTGAATATATGAAAAAGAAGGGAAAGAAATAAGAGCACAAGAAGGGAATAATCCCCGACTATTTCAAGGAATTTATAGAATGAGAATCCTTCCCATCTAATCCCCCCCATGCACCTCTACCCAGGGTGTAAGGGGGGAAGAGAGAGAGGATTTCTTGCATTAGAGGGGAGAATATCTAACATCTAAAGCTAAATAAGCAAATAACTTCTAAATTATCATATATTAAACCTTCCTCAAAACATCAAATGAAATTCCAAAGATAACTGACATTTCAAGTGAGAACAAAAATATTTCACCTGCAATTGCTTCTTTGCTACAGAAAGAGAGATACCAGCAACCAACAGTGATTCACTTCAGCACTAAGCATTTCCTCCTGTTTTTTAGCATCCTCTGTTGCAACCATGCAACGAGTTAACATGTTTCCCATAACTAATTTTCTTGCATCTAGTCTTTCACGCATTACCTCCAGCTCATTCAGTTGATTCAATGACTCAGTTTTGACCTGCACAGCATTTTCCCATGCGCTAATCAGCAGGCCAATTAATTAGGTCCAATATATCCCACCAAAAGAGATTGAGAGAAGATGCTAAAAAATTTCGTGCAGACAAAACAATATCAAATTACAAACTCCATCTGTTCCTTCAACTGTTGTATGTCTTTCTTAATTCAACTTTTTAGATCTCCTAATATTTAATGAAAAAAGGAAAATGCAAATGCAATGCGTTATCCACTTTTCAATGGTATGTTTGAATTACAATATAAAACAATTTAAGGGACCTAAAAAACAGAGAAGTGGAAAGAAAAGATAAAAGGGAAGAAAAGAAATTAAATGGAAGCAATATATAAATCTGGTACAAATGGCAACAAACCTTGGAATAAAAGGGCTGTGGGCCAATTAAGTGAAGGCATCCAGCCAAATTCAATATTTAAGATTTTGTTAAGGAAAAAGTTCAATTATCCAAGGCAATTCTCTTCTCTTTTCTTCCGATAAAGCTTAAGTGATAATTCTTCTTTCTCCTATTCTTGGTGAAACATTTATACAACCCAACAGAAATCATAGTACTCCAAACTAAAATTAGTGGCTCTACCAATTTCACCATCTACACTGTCCAACCAAGTTGACAATTTAAGTGAAGACACCAGAAGTGAAGACCCCAGAAATCTATTTTCTTCGCTGCTCTAGGGCTAAGAGCCTATCAGCTGTCAAACACAGCTAATAAAAGTCCAGTGGGAAAAAAATTATATATACAGAAAACTATAACTTCATCCTACCATCTTTCAAAATAACAACATTGAGCATAAAACTAAAATGATTCCATATTATGGTTCCTTTCCCACCTAAAACTCCTTAGAAAATTTACTGCACCTTACTACATCTAGAATCCATAAAACCTCTAAATTTTTATTTCTCTAGTTGATCCCACTGCTTTAGAAACTTTTCTTCTTCTATTCTTTTTCTTTTTCCTTGGGAAAACAATTAACATAAAAACTGAATTACTACTCCAAAGTTCTACAAATTCAGCAATGCGCATTTATCTTTCACACAATCCACTACCAGTCAACAAACAAAATCCCAAATTTCCTTTCCCATTAAAACCCCTATTTCTCTCTTCAAATTCAGGTTACAAACAAAAAATTCGAAACTGATGCACTAAAAACAACATAATTCTCCCAAATAATATATTTTTTAACCAAATTTTAATCAGAAAACGCCTTACCTGAATAAGTGACTGGAGTTTTTCTTGAAGACTTTTCTTCTTATCATTGGATTCTTTAAGGGCAGAAGTTAAACTCCACAATCTAGCAAGCTTATGCTCGAAATCTTCCCATTCAATTACTAGCACATCTTCTTCTGCTGCATTGATTTCCTTCGGGTCGATAATTAGGGTTTTGTCTCGGTCCCGTTGTTCTGGATTTCCATGAAAGAATTGAAGAGGAAAGCTCTCGATTTTGGGAGTTTAAGAAGAAGCCATAGGTCGACCTCATCGTACAACGTCTCGCCGGATTAGAGTTGTTTTTTTTTTTATTGTTTTAGTTTCATGACAATCGAATCATATTGTCGGGAAAAATTATTTTCCAGGGATCATTTTCACCGGAAATTGCAGGGGTAAAACAAGAAAAGGAATTTTGGGTGTTTTTGTCGGTGGAAAGTCAACGGTTTGACGGTAATATCCCTCCTTGTTTAAGTGGCATGGACACTTTATCATTTTTAGACCTATCGGACACTGGAAGATTATCAGAAGAGTTGATCATGGCAAGTTCATTAGATATTCTTAGGCTATCAAATAACAATCTAAGTGGAAAGATTGTTCCTATGATGTTCAACATAAGCAAGTTGTCAAATTTGTGTTGGCAATAATTTTGCCGGAGAGATTCCTGATATTGATGTCTCTGCTACTGATTGGTCATATTCACCACTAGAGGATATTGATCTCAGTAATAATAGTTTTAATGGAAAGCTCCCAAGATGGATAGGGAATGTATCGCATTTGAAGAGATTGGCTTTGTCCAACAATCATTTCGAAGGTTCTATTCCAACGGAATTGTGCAACTTGTATGAGCTTGAATTTTTGGAGCTTTCTCAAAACAATTTATCTGGCTCTATTCCATCTTGTTTCAATCCACCATATTTGACACATGTCCACGTGAAGAGAAACAGACTAAGTGGTCCATTGACATTTGTTTTTAATAGCTCTGCATTTGTGACATTAGATCTTAGAGGGAATAATTTGACCGGTAATATTCCAAAAAGGATTGGCACATTTTCTGCTTTAAGCGTCCTTCTTTTGAAAGATAATCATTTAAACGGTGAAATTCCAGTTCAATTTTGCAAGTTGTATTCATTGAGCATCATAGATCTTTCTGGAAATATGTTTTCTGGTCCTATACCTTCTTGTTTGGGCAATTTAACTCTAGCAATAAGAGAGGAGAAGTCTTACGTAGATGGTTTTTTGTATATAGCAATACTAATGCAGGATCTACTAGTACCAATAGACATTCGGATTGATTTATCACGTGATTATCCTAGTAGCTACATGGAAGAATGGATAGAGTTTACAACAAAGAGTGTGTCCTACTCATACGGTGGTGATATTCTTGAGTACATGTCTGGGATTGATTTATCTTGTAACAGGTTAACTGGGCAAATCCCGGTGGAACTGGGAAACTTGAGTGAATTCCGTTCGTTAAACTTATCACACAATAACTTAGTCGGAGTTATACCTTCATCATTTTCACAACTTAAGCAAATTGAGAGTTTGGACCTTTCTTACAACAACTTGAGTGGGAGAATCCCTATACAGTTGGTTGAGTTGAACTTTCTAGAGGTTTTCAGTGTGGCACACAACAACTTGTCAGGTAGTACTCAAGAACCAAAAGCTCAGTTTGGGACCTTTGATGAAAGCAGTTACGAGGGAAACCCTCTTCTTTGTGGGCCTCCACTGCAAAATAACTGCTCTAAAACTGACTCACCAACAACAGTACCAACTACGGCAGATGATGAAGGAGAAGGTAGTTTCATGGACACATATGTTTTTTGTGTGAGCTTTCTGGTTTCTTATGTAATTGTTTTATTGGTAATTTTTGTTGTTCTATACATAAATCCATATTGGCGACAAGCATGGTTTTCTTTCATTGAGAGTTGCATCACAACTTGTCGCTACTCAGTTGTAGGCAATTTTCTTGAGTTATACATCTTCAAAAGATGTGTTTAGGTGTCATAGGAGCTCTTATGATTTGCCTTTAGTTTGATTGTGGTGAAGATTTGGATAAAGTTTATTTTTGTTGTCAAAAGAAATTTGGTGATTTGATCTTTTAAATGAGGGATTTCTTTTAGCTGATTATTCTGTTAAAATGGTTGTAGAAAGAGTTGTGGATTTGGTTACTCAGATTGCTTAGAAAGAGTACTTTGATGATTTTGCACTTTCAACAGAGCTTTTTGTCTCCGTTGGAACTCTGTTTTTGGTATTTGTTTTGTTTTGAAGGAAGTTTGTAGCTTTATGTCTTGTTGATTTTATTTTCTATACAAATATTCAATTCTCTATTCTCCATCATCCACAAGTTATTATTAATATCTTTTCCAAGTTATTATTCAAATTGGCAAATTTTTCGTCGTAAGTTTTGACTTAGTTTTGTGCTTCTAGTAAATGATTTTTGGCATAAATTGTAGTGAAGGCAAAGATTGCTGGCTATGGCCTACCAAGAACATTTCTAAAGTTGTATTGGTTGGATTCATTTGTTTTAACCAGATTTTATATCGATCGTAAAAAGCTTTTTCAATTTATTTTCTTTGATGCTTAAAAAATTAGATTTTAAACAAAAACAATACCAGTCGTATGAGTAAGAATTTGAATTTTAAATGAAATACATCACAATAAGTCAATAATTAAGAGTATATCAAAATTTTTTAAAAAATTTAATCATATTAAAGTAATATGAAATAGTCTAGAATGTGTGTGTTTTTTTTTGTTTATCAATTTCTCATTTTCTTTTATAGGGTTACAAATTATTCTAAAATAAAAATGAGGTTTATAGATCTCATACACATGCAAATCCCATCAACTAAATAAATTAAATACAGAATCTTCCAAAGCAACGATGAATATAAGGTGTTAGCCAATGAGATCATAACTTAATAGTTATGCTATAATATATTAGTCAGTTATTCAATTATTGGAATTTGATTATGATGTAATAATTGATTATTCAGTCTGCTATTTGTATTAGCTAGTGGAAATCATAGGAGAGGTTAAATTTGTACACATCTTTAAAGAAGCCAATTACTTTGCTGATTCGTTGGCAAGGAAGGGGGTAGACAGTCTTAATTTGTTTTATGCATGGCTGTAATATGATAATATTTCCTGTGGTGAATGGGTAGTTTCTGGAAATATTGTTATCAGGTGTAAAGACAGTTTCTGATCAATAAAATTTTGTTGACTGAGAAAAAAAAAAACAAAGAGAAGTTTTCAATCCATGTTTAATTAAAAACCTATAGCCTAATCTAAAAGAGGTAATTTTTAATCAAAATTAATGAGAAAATTGTGAAGATGAGAAGGAGAGGAGAAAATTGCTAGTGCTTCTTCATTTTCTCGTTAAAGCCCTAATTCATATATTTTTTTCAATTATTGGTTAGTTTTTACTTGTTAAATATGTTAATTAAGGAGAAAGGTTATTATGGATTAGTTTGGATTCACTTTCATACATAAACAGGTCAATTAAGGATTAAAGGTTATTATGAATTAATTTGATTTTGCTCTCATATATAAAAACGTGATATTAGTTTTGATCTTTTAAAAAATTACAATGGGATATTTTATTATTGATTTTCAAAAATTTATTTTTAGGATCATTATGATTTTAGTGAAACCAAAAAAAATATATAGTATAAATTTTTTACATATAATTAAATATTATATGAGTTCTTATTAAAAAAAAATTTAACTAAGCGATCAGTTATGTGGGAAAATGTCTTTGATTTAAGGAGGGATTTCTTTTCGAGCCATTGCTAAGAAAAATGGACATTTCGTGAGGAATTGAGGGTGCCGCCTAATACATCCTTCATGGCAAAGAAAGAAAACAACCAATGCTTTTTTTTTTCTTCTTTTCCTTTTTGCTATTTTTTCACAAATTTTGGATTGCCATTTTTGTTTAATTTGGGCTTAGAAAGCCCCAAAATAATTTGGATTGCCTTTCCTTTTCTTTTTCCATTTAAGATTTTACTCTCTTTTTCTTTTTGTATTTTTGTAAAAATTTGTTTGCCGATGAACTTGTATCATTAAAAATAAACTTACATTTGTTAAAAGCAAATAAAATTTTTTCAAAAAAATTACCTTTAGATCTTTCAAACAAGTTTAGATTTAAGTAATTTTTAATGACTTGCCTTTAGTTTTTTTCGTTTTGATTTACTAGAATTTGAGACATCCACTATGTGGGTGAAAAATAATGTATTGAAAATAAATTTGTAAAAAAAGTGTATGCAGGTATATATATTTTTTAAAGCGGATAGGCGTATGTGTCTTTTAATTTATACGTGAAGCATATCAATAACCTCTCCTTTTTATGGATGTTTCTTCAAAGTTTTTTTTCATAGCCATAGTAGGGTGGGTTTTATCATAGGTGTTTACATCATGAAGTGTTGGATACTTGGGTGTAATTGTTCTTTGGTGTACTACCTTGATATTAGGTTCTTTGTTATAGTGTTCATATTTGGGTTCTCTTTGATGCATCATGTGGGTTGTACTGGTGTATGGATCTTTTCTTTTCTAGCTACAGCTAGCCTCGTAACCTTTGAGTTACATTAATAAATTGTGGCTTACCAGAAAAATGTATTTTTTAAATTTTTAAATTTTTTTATATTGTTATTTATTTTTTTATCAATTCACTCAACTGAACTTGTGTCATTAGACTCATAACATCAAATTTAACCAAAAATTTTATATTAGCATTAGACTTTTGACACACTGAAAAAATTAATGCTTTGAACAAAATTGTGTTTTGAAAAAAATAATATGTAAAAAAAGATGAGTAATTTTTTAAAGTGAAAACATATTTGTATCTTTTATTTAAATTTTTTATAATAAGTTTTTTGCCAATTCACCCAACTAGCTGGTATTACTTGAGACATCAAATTCAATTGGGAGTGTATGACTATAAATATCTATATCTATACTAATATTAAAGGGATGTTATGTCGATCAATTCAAGGAACTGATGTAAATGCAGCAAAGATTAGGACTTTCATGTGACGAGTTTGTCACGGTATTATACAGGTAATGGTTAATTTGGCTAGAAGGCAGATTCCAGTGGAGAAAACTTGCTTGCGGTGCAGGGTGGTGAATGTCCTTTGGCAACATTAGTATGGGAATACCTAAACCATTAGTGGGAGTACGATAATAAAGTGCAGCTAGAGAGTACAGGTTGGTTCCCTAAGATGATTATGAAACTTAAGTATGAACAATTCCAATTGTTTGCGATAGCATGATGGATAATATGGAACGATCGAAATAATGAGGTTCATAGAGAGCAAAGGAGTTTACTCGCATCAGCAACATTCATCAAAACTTTCTTGCTGGAATTCAACCAAGCTCAGCAGAAACAGATCATAATGCAGCAAACGCCAAATGGGTATCTCAAAAATGGAAACTCTCAATTAGTGACTGCTATAAAGTAAACTTCGATGGGGCCTTGACGGAGAGCGAAAACTGGATGGAATAGGAGTGATTATATGAGATAGTGAAGGGATGATAATATGTGCACACACAGCCAACTTGCCAAAAATAACAAACTCGTTTGTGCCGAGAATATCATTGCTTTCTACAGCTGCATGGGCTTAACCCACTAAAAAAACTCTCCACTTTTCCTTTAGTTCATTTCTGCATCTCCACTCTACAAAACTCTCTGCTAATGCCGGCCCCCTTTATTTTGCGTTGAAAGAAAGCCTGTGCATTTGTGTTTTTGTAACAATATCTCTGCTAAGCCTCTGCATTTCCATCTAAGCGAAGTGCATTTGCTCTCCATGAGATTACTATCTTCATCTTCCGCTAATCCTCTATCTTTTTCACATTTTTACGTCTATATTTTTCAAATCAGTTTAGAGACAAAAATCTAACAAATCTTTTCTTAATTTTTAAAAAATCCCTGATTTTTTCCTGTCCAGTTTCAGCTCAATCGTTGTCATTTTCTCCGTTAGTGTCGTTTTGAAACAGGTACTTCCTATCTCTCTTCATTTTGATTCTGATTTTGTAATGAACGAAATGGTTAACAATATATTTTTTTTATTTCGATCGAGATTAAGTCTTATTTGATGCAGCTTATCTTGATTTTGTTGTTTGGTCAAGTTCAATCTCAATTCTAAGTGGTTTTTTCTTGTGATTTGTGATTTGGTACAATGTGTGAA
Source organism: Durio zibethinus (assembly GCF_047325235.1). Taxonomy (NCBI): domain Eukaryota; kingdom Viridiplantae; phylum Streptophyta; class Magnoliopsida; order Malvales; family Malvaceae; genus Durio; species Durio zibethinus. The sequence goes on along the minus strand of NC_143188.1, from coordinate 16,582,461 downwards.
CAACAAATTTAACCGATTGAACCTAGTTCCTTGAACAATTTGTTGTGGAGTCAGTAAACTATAAAAATATAGATTCTTGATTGCCTTGGTCAATGTCTTGTGCTACATTAGTATGATGACAGTGTCTATTTTCCATTTTTTTTAAGTTCTCGTGAATGGAAAGAATTGCATGTTTGCAGCAATTGCTAGGAAGGACCAAACGTGGGTTTAGCTGAAGTTTAGGGAATAAGTTGTGGGGTATGTTATTTTGTATTTTATTAGTTCGTGCATTTTGAATCAGAGTTTCTTGAGCTCATAAGCACCTTCACCTACTGAGAGTTTTTAACTCATTTTCGCTAAATTGTTTAGGAGTGATTGGGTTAGCCTTAATGAAGGCAAGGGCATTAAGAAGGATCAATATGGATTTACCCTTGTGAATTCCTCAAATTTAATTCATACGAGCAAGGATCTAAAAGATGAACCTTTTGTATTTGCTTCCCAAGCAAAACAAGTATTTTATGTACAAGATCCTTGGTATGAGAACTGGAAAATTATATTGAATGCAATACCAAGAGATTTGTATGTATGGGTGTGGAATCAAATAAGGAAGAAGGGTGAATTTACTGTGATCTTGTTTTCTTGTAATTAAGAGATTTCTTTGATGATCAAATAGGTAAGTCTTGAATTTGTTTGTTCTTTTTCACTGTCTTTTTATATGTATTCCTTCTAATCTGTTTTTTTTTTCCAAAATATTAAATTTAAATAATTTATTAAATGGAATTATTTGACAGCAGATTAAAATTTATTAAGCACTTATATTTGGAACTATGACTTAATTTAAAAAAGAAAAGATAAATTATATTTGAATTGAAAATTTGTGCAAAATTTTCAATTAGAGATAAATCCTTGACACTCAAATATTAAAAAATTAAAGTTTAAATTATATTAGCATGATCTAAAAAAAATCTTTTTTAGGCATCAATTAGAGACAGGCTACATATAATTATTTAGAAGTTTTTGATGAATATTATACACTTACCAAGATTAAAACAATTCTTATTTAAATCTTAATACTGGTTAACTTATTTAAAAATAATTAAGTAAATAAAATTAAAAAGAAATTAGGAAAACCTAAAGTAGTTTCCTACATTTTCATCTAAAAAAGTCGAACATGGTTAGCACCTTAAAATCTTATGCTCGAACAAATCTTCCATTTCATTTTTTATTTATTATTAAAATATTAAAAAGATTTTTATATTAATATTTTACTATTTTTAAACATATTTTAAATTAAATTAACAAATATTGTTTAACGAGAAAAAAAGCAATTAACCTTGAACAAAATTTTAAAAATTTTGTTCAAGGCTTGATTGAATAGAGAATAACAGATGGTCTGACACATAGATGAGTCTAATAACAAGGTATCATAGAAACATTTACATTATTTTATATAACCAATGTTCAATTTATGGTGGTAAATTATAAAAATGATTAATACTATGAATGGTTTTTAAATTATAATAAAATATTTAATATAATACTTAAATTTGGAACATTTCTAATGTAGCACCTAAATTATAAATTTTAAAAATAGTAACATACTCATCGAGTTATTTGCAAGAAGTGAGTAATTGTGGAGGTGCAAAAATAATTGGCTTTCTTAATTCTCTAAAAATATAATATTTGAAAAAAAAAAAAAAAAACTGACCATGAACTAAGAGGAGCCGAGCATGGTTGAAGTATAGAAATCTTCGGTTTGGTGGGCTCTGCATTTCATTTTTATTTGTCAATAAAATATTAAAAATATATTTATACTAATCTTTTAAGATTTTTAAATATATTCTAAAATAAAATTAAAAAATAAATTATTTTATAATAGAATAACACAATCAATCAGAACTAGACTTCAAAAACTTTGACAAGTCAAGATCCTTGCTTAAACTCTATTTGGTTTCCTTTCCTCCATACCCAAAAGGAGTTATAGTGTCTTTCGCTGTCTTCTCTCGTGATGGTAAATTTTAGGAATTGAAGGTTACGTTTGTTTTGCAAAAATTACTTCCGAAAATTTATTTATGAAAAATATTTATATTTTTTGAATTAAAAGAAAATTTTTGTTATTTAGATAAATTAATAAAAAAAATATTTTTTGTTATTTGGTTGTTTTCTGAAAAATCTATTTTTTTTAAAAAATATTAATATAACTATTAAAATATTAAAAATTATTTATTATTAAAATATATTGAAATATTTATTATAAAATTATTAATATTAAAAAATAATTATATTTTAATAATAATATTTAATATTAAAATATTATGTTAATATAAAAAATACTTAAAATAAAATTATTTATTATTCTTTATATTATTTATTAATATATTAATATTTATTTATTAATATAATATTATTTATAAATAAAATTATACTAAAAAGTATTGATAAATAGTTTTATTTATAAACAATTATTTTTCAAAAAATGTTTTTCCTTTTCTAATTTTGTAAGATAATTTCTAAAAAAAAAATTATTTTTCACTGATCAATAAATTATTTTTCGTTAACCAGTTTTCTATCAAACAAATACTTAAAAATATGAAAATAATTTTTTGAACATCATTTTTCGTGAAACAAACTGAGTCAAAACTTGTAAATCAATTGAATAAACTAATTTATTATTTAAATCAGGCTGACATACTTTGGAAAAATTTTGAAATGAGATAAAGTACGTACCTTTGCGTGTAAAACGAAGCACAAGACGTTTTATTTTCCACAAATTAAAATGTTGTTCACGCTAGAGTAAAACTAACGGTGAAGATATGACTATAACTGATGTGAAGTGTCAAGCAAGTTGGAGTTAATTTGTCAATAACTTTCTGTAGGGGCTGGCCAACAACCAACATTGTAGTTGCATTTAAGAGACCATATTTACCTTTTTTACTTACTGACACATAAAGTCTAATATCAAGCTATCATAGAAACATTTACATTATTTTATATAACCAACGTTTTATTTATGGTTGTATATTATAAAAATAATTAATATTACGAATAATTTTTAAATTATAATAAAATATTTAATATGATATTTAAATTTTAAATATTTTTAATATAATACCTAAAGTATAATAAATTTTAAAAATAGTAACATCCTAATCGTGTTATTGACAAAAAGTGAGTAATTGTGGAGCTGCAAAAATAATTGACTTTTTTAATTCTCTAAAAATATATTATTTGAGAATAAAAAAAGGTATCCATGAACTAAGAGGAGCCGAGCATGGTTCAAATCAAGAAATCTTAAGTTTGGTGGGTGCAGCATTTCATTTTTATTTATCATTAAAATATTAAAGATATATTTATACTAATCATTTAATAGTTTTAAATATATTATAAAATAAAATTAAAAAATAATTTTTTATAATATAATAACACAATCAATCTGAAGTAAACTTAAAAAACTTTGGCAAGTCAAGTTCTTGCGTTGACTCTGTTTGGTTTCCTTTCTTTTTTACCTAAAAGAGTGTTAGTGTCTTTTACTATCTTCTCTCATCGATGGTAAATTTCAGGAATTGAAACTTGAATAAATTAATTTATTATTAAAATCACATTTTCTTGAAAGTTGCCGATGTACTTTACAAAAATTTTGCAATGTGGTAAAGTTCGTGCCTTTGTGTGTAAAACGAAGCAGAAGACTTTCAACAAATTAAAATGTTATTCACGCTAAAGTAAAACGAATGGGGAAGATATGACTGAAGTGTCAAGCAAGTTGGAGTTAATTTCTCAGTAACTTTCTTTTGGGTTTGGCCAACAACCGACATTCCATTTGCTTTTAAAAGACCAATAGTTATTTTTTAAATTCAGTTTTTTCTATTTGTATTTTAATTTTTTTTCACTTTTTGGAATTTTTTTTAGTTAGAAAAGCCAAAAGTGCAATTTAATATTAAAGTAAGTATTTTGAAAAACTAAAAATTAAAGAAAAAACAATTTTTTAAGTATTATTATATACCATATTATTCACTTTAAAATTATTTTTTATAAATAATTTTTTTAAAAAAAATATATCCCATAAAAAGCGAAACCTTCATTCTATTGATATATGAAAGCATAAATTTCTTTTATCCTTTATTAATAGTTTTTGTAAATTTTTAGTATTAAAATTATGAAATTTAATATCATATTATTGATCGTTTACTACTATTTTATTAATCATTTACAAAGAAATCAGAAAAGAAAATGAAAAACTCCGTAGACAAATCACAACATTTTATATTCATACATATACTTTAAATATCCAAATATATATTTCAATTAAATAACGTGGATATGAAGACAATGTGAATTTAAAAGTTGACGCCAATGCGACGATCCTTTCAAACAATGCAATATCTGATGTTATAATTTCATAGATTTAAAAGTAGATATGAAATGCCTTTAAAAAAATAGAAACCAAATGGAACTCGCAATAAAAGTTTCTTCTTTCCAAAAAGAAATAGAATGTAACAGGAAGTCACATGGAAAACGTTGAAAGAATTTTTAACCCAAACTCCACAATTTCATGTAAAAGCCACACTATGGGCTAAAGTATTAATTACAAAATGAAAAAAAAAATCAATAGTGTCATTTACAATCATTATGTAACTAATCATAATTTAAAATTATGTGAGATTTATCAAAATATTATATAAAGCACATACATATAAGTGATGAATCCATATATAATTTTTTAATATAATTAAATAATTATAATATTGTAATAAAAAAATTATAAGTGAAATGTTCCCAAACTAATTTACTTATTTCAATTAAATTTGTTATTAAAATGTTGATAATATTTTATATTAATATTTTAAAATTAAAATTTAATTAAAATATATTATTTATTAATATAATAAAATTCTCAAGTTGAACTCAAGTTTCAAAAATCATATTTAGGACTGGATCCAAGTCTTTTGACCAATAACCTAAAAAGTAGTTGGGTTTAACAAGTACTCCAACTATACAACTAAATGAATGATTTTTTATCAAGATTGACATGGATGTTTACTTTGCAAATTTACTTATATAACTGCTAAACTGTAACTTATTAATCCAAAACTAGAGTCTTAGCTTCTGCATAATAACTTCATATTTTAAAAGTTGCATAGAATTGCTAAGATACATTTTAACTTTTATTGCAAGTAGTTATGATGTCATTATTGAAGAATACATGTCAGTTTTTGCAAGTTATTGATTATACGAGAAACAGTTCTTTACATGAAATTTTTAGGTGTAACAATTATCTTGCATTGTTCGTCGGGTTGAAGTTGTTTGATGCTTGTTCTATTTTCATGTTCATTAGCTTTACAATTGATTATTTTTCTAAACTGCATGTTGGGTTGACATTTAGTATCTAGTCATGTCTTTATTTGTGTAATTTTTGCTTTTGATTGCGTTTTCCGGGATGTTGTTTTGGCAAGGGTGTTGAATGAGGCCACAGTTGCCAGTCTCAATTCTATAATTCATTCAAATAATGCTAATGTAAGATTTTTAGTGTTTGTTGTTAGTATATTAGGCTTTTTGTTTCCTTTGCACTAACTGCGGCATCGTATTGTAGGTTATTTCTTCGTTGAAGGATGACAGTACCTTTATTCAGGAATAATTTGCAAGTTTGAGATCTCCAACCACATCTTCTGCATCAAAAAAATTTGGGAATTGTTGGAAACTTTAGACAATAAAAATCTTCTGATTTCAACTATAAGATTTTTTAAAAAATTTTTACTACGAATCAATTTCGATGTCAATTTATCACATTTGTTCAACCAAATAAGTTATCATTTGGTCTAAGCGATTTACCTTATGCATTAGTTTTTTTCCTAGTGATTATTTGATCCATTAAATGCTGTAATTTAAAAAGGAAAACATAAATTATAATTTAATATATTTGAAGTCAAATTTTGTGCAAAATTTTCAATTAGAGATAAATCCTTTACACTCTCAAATATAAAAAAAATTAAAGTTTAAATTATATTAGCATGATCTAAAAAAAGTGTTTTTTAGGCATCAATTTTGAAACTTTTGATGACTATTATACACTTACCAAGATTAAAACAATTCTCATTTAAATCTTATTACTAGTTAACTTATTTAAAAATAAAATAATTAAATAAAATTAAAAAGAAATTAGGAAATCCTAAAGCAGTTTCCCTCGTCTTCATCTAAAAAAGTCAACATGCTTAGCACCTTAAAATCTTATGTTCGGACAAATCTTCCATTTCATTTTTTTATTTATTGTTAAAATATTAAAAAGATTTTTATATTAATAATTTACTATTTTAAAACATATTGTAAATTAAATTAACAAATATTGTTTAACGAGAAAAAAAAAAAAGCAACTAACCCTGATAAAAACTTTAAAAATTTTGTTCAAGACTTAATTGAGTTGAGATCAACAGATGGTCTGACACATAGATGAGTCTAATAACAAGGTATCATAGAAACATTTACATTATTTTATATAACCAATGTTCAATTTATGATGGTAAATTAAAAAGATTATTAATATTACGAATAATCTTTAAATTATAATAAAATATTTCATATAATATTTAAATTTTGAACATTTTTAATATAGCACCTAAAGTATAAATTTTAAAAATAGTGACATCCTAATCGATTTATTTGCAGGAAGTGAGTAATTGTGGAGCTGCAAAAATAATTGGCTTTCTTAATTCTCTAAAAATATATTATTTGAAAAAAAAAAATAGGGTGTCCATGAACTAAGAGGAGCAAAGCATGGTTGAAATCTAGAAATCTTAGGTTCGGTGGGCTCTGCATTTCATTTTTATTTATCATTAAAATATTAAAAATATATTTATACTAATCTTTTAATATTTTTAAATATATTCTAAAATAAAATTAAAAAATAAATTATTTTATAATAGAATAACACAATCAATCAGAACTAGACTTCAAAAACTTTGGCAAGCCAAGGTCCTTGCTTAAACTCTATTTGGTTTCCTTTCCTCCATACCAAAAAGGAGTGTTAGTGTCTTTCGCTGTCTTCTCTCATGATGGCAAATTCTAAGAATTGAAGGTTCATTTGTTTCGTAAAAAATTATTTTTGAAATATATTTACATTTTTTGAATTGAAAGAGATTTTTTATTATTTAAATAAATTAATGAAAAATATTTTTGGTCATTTGATTGTTTTTTGAAAATTTTATTTTTTTCAAATAATATTAATATAACTATTAAAATATTAAAAATTATTTATTATTAAAATATATTGAAATTATTTACTATTAAAATTATTAATATAAAAAATAATTATATTTTAATAATAATATTTAATATTAAAATATTATGTTAATATAAAAATGCTTAAAATAAAATTATTTATTATCTTTATATTATTTATTAATATATTATAATATTATTTTTTTAGAATATTATTAATATATTAGAATATTATTTATTAATATAATAATATTTATTTATTAATATAATATTATTTATAAGTAAAATTATACTGATAAATAATTCACTCATTGACAGCTCTTTTTGAAAAAATATCTTTCCTTTTTTTAAATCTATAAGATAATTTTGAAAAATAGCTTTATTTTTCATGGATCAGTAAATTATTTTTTTGTTGACCAATTAATTTTCTACCAAACAAACACCTAAAAATGTGAAAATCATTTTTCAAATGTCATTTTTCACAAAACAAACATAGCCAAAACTTATAAATCAATTAAATAAACTAATTTATTACTTAAATCACACTCTCTTAAAAGTGGCCGACATACTTTAGAAGAATTTTGCAATGAGATAAAGTACGTGCTTTTGCATGTAAAAGGAATCACAAGACTTTTTATTTTCCACAAATTAAAACGTTATTCACACTAAAGTAAAACTAATGGTGAAGTTATGACCATAAATAATGTGAAGTGTCTAGCAAGTTGGAGTTAATTTCTCAATAACTTTCTGTGGGGGCTGGCCTACTACCAACATTGTAGTTGCTATTAAGAGAACATATTTACTTTTCTTAGTTTTTTCCACTTGTATTTTACTTTTTTTCTCATTTTAGAATCCTTTTTTTATATAAAAGCCAAAAGTGCAATTTGATATTAAAGTAAGTATTTTGAAAAACTAAAAATTAAAGAAAAAAACATTATTTTTAAGTATTATTATTTACCATATTATTCAATTTAAAATTATTTTTTATAAATATATATTTTTTTAAATTCCATGCAAAGCGAGGGCTTCATTCTAGTAATATATGACAGAAATTTTTTTTTTATCCTTTATTAGTAGTTTATGTAAATTTTACAATTGCAATTATGACATGGTCTGGTATTATGTTGTTGATCGTTTGTTATTATCTTATTCTTCATTTACAAAAAAATAAAGAAGAAAAATGAAAAACTCATAGACAGATCACAACTATATTTTATATTCATATATACTTTAAGAACCCAAGTACATATTCCAATCAAAAAACGTGCATACCACAACAGCCTGAATTCGAAACTTGACACCAATGCCAAGATCCTCTCAACCAATACAATATTTGATGTTATAGTCTCATAGACTTAAAAGTAGTTACGGAATGCTTTTCAAAAAAAAATTAAAATGAAACTTGCAATAAAAGTTTCTTTTTTCCACGAAGAAACAGAATGTAACAGGAAACGATAATGAAAGGGTGGAAAGTATTTTTTAACCCAAACTTCACGATTTCATGTATAAGTCACACTACAAGCTAAAATAATAATTACAAAATAAAAAAAAAAGTATATTACTTTCAATTGTTATAGCAACTAGTTGTAATTTAAATTTATGTGAAATTTATAAAAATTTTATATGAAATTCTAGGATTGGCAGCCCAACCCATTCCCAGCGGGTTTTGACTCGACCTAATCTCATAGGGTCAGTTTTTTTTTTTTGAAAATTGGATTTCAAGTTGGGTCGGGTCAGGTATTATTAAGAAAATTATTTTTAATTATACAAAAATTATTTTTAATTAATTATTTATATATATTTATATATTTATATGTTTATATATTTATATTTTAAAAAATATTTTATTAATTTCGGATCAAGTTGAGTCAGGTATGGTTTATACAATATCAGGTCAGGTTGGGTTCAGATATGAAAAAATAAAAAAAATTTTGGGTCGAGTCAAGTTCGGGGCGAGCAAAAACCATCCCGATCCGACCCGTTGCTATACCTATGAAATTCACATTTATAAGTGGTGGATCCATATATAATACTTTAATTAAATGAATAATTATAGAATTATAATAAAAAGAATTTTAGGTGAAATACCCTACAGCTAATTTGCCCATTTTAATTAAATTTGTTATTAAAATGTTAAAAATATTTTTATATTAATATTTTAAAATTAAATTTTAATTAAAATATATTATTTATTAATATAATAAAATTCTCAACATTGAACTCAAGCATAAAGGTGTATGAGTTGATACAAGTTGGGTTCATACTTAATATTAATAGCTTATATATTTACTTAGACTTTGTTCGATTTCAAATTTTGGGCCTCAAAATTTTTCTAAGACCGGCCCAAATTGAAAAAATAAATACCAAAGCCATGCATTAAACTTAATTTATACAATAAAAATTAAAAAATCTTTTTTTAAATATAAAAATAAAAATTTATATATATACTTATATAATTATAATATTTTAATTATATATATTATATTTGAGTCGAGCTGGACTTGGATTTTAATTTTTTTGTTTAATACTCAGTCCAAAATTTAAACAGGCCTAAAAAAATGTGCTCATGCCCATTTAACATGTTTGAATTTTTGTTCAAACCCTCCTAAAATTTGACGGACTTTTAGACCTAGACGGATAGCCTGGCTTTATAACATATCTACTTAACCATAAAAAATCATATTTAGGATTGAATCAAAGTCTTTGATCAATAGCCTAGATAGTAATTGGGTCTATAAACACCTAATAATTAACAAGTACTCCAACTACAACAACTAAGAGAATGACTGTGAAATGAATGATATTTAATCAAGTTTGATCATTGGTAAAAAATAATAATAATAATAATTGAATAATAAAAAAAAGTATATTTATAGAAAAATCAATAAACAAATCAATATAAACCAACATAGAATTAAATTAAATCCAACATACAATGAGTTCGATTATAAAATCTAATGCTTCCAATCCCTCTTTCTTATTATTCAAACAAAACTTCATTGATAGTATGAACAAAGTTTTAATTTGTGGAAAATAAAACTCTATTGCTTGGTTTAATACAAAGGTACATAATTGTTCTATTGTAAAATTTTAGAAATAATTATATATGAATTTAATAAAATAAAATATATATTTATATTTTCATGTCAACATGAAATTGTGATATGTAATTTTCATATAAAACACAACACAAGTACATGAATTTCAATTGTTACACAATATAAATACACAAATGATTAAGTAGAGTCTAATAACAAGGAATCATAGAAGCATTTACAATATTTTATACAGACAATGTCTAATTCATGGTGGAAAGTTATAAAAATGATTAATATTATGAATGATCTTTAAATTATAATGAAATATTCAATATAATATTTAAATTTTAAAAATTTATAATATAATATCAAATCTACAAATTTTTAACATCCTAATTATGGTATTTGCAAGGGTTGAGTAATTGTGGAGCTGCTAAAATAATTGGCTTTCTTAGTTCTCTAAAAATATATTATTTGAAAATAAAAAAATAAAGGTGTCTATGGACTAAAAGGAGCCAAGTTTGGTTGAAACCTAAAAATCTTAGGTTTGGTCAGCTCTGTATTCTGTTTTTATTTATCATTAAAATATCAAAAATATATTTTACTAATATTTTAATTCTTTTAAATATCTTCTAAATAAAATTTAAAAATAAATTATTTTACAATATAATAGCACAATCAATCTGAACTAGACTTTAAAAACTTTAGCAAGTCAAGATCTTTGCGTAGACTCTGCTTGGTTTCCTTTCCTTTTTACCTGAAAGGAGTGTTGGTGCCTTTCACTGTGTTCTCTCATCGATGGTAAATTCCAGGAATTGAAACTTGAATAAACTTATTTATTACTAAAATCATACTTTCTTAAAAGTGGCTGACATGCTTTAGAAAAATTTTGCAATGAGATAAAGTACATGCCATTGTGTGTAAAATGAAGCACAAGACTTTTTATTTTCCACAAATTAAAACGTTATTCACACTAAAGTAAAACTAATGGTGAAGATATAACTATAAATTATATGAAGTGTCAAGCAAGTTGAAGTTGATTTCTCAATAACTTTCTTTTGGGTTTGGCCAATAACCAACATTGCAGTTGCTTTTAAAAGACCAATAGTTTCTTTTTTTACTTAGTTTTTTCTTTTTGTATTTTACTTTTTTTACACTCTTTTGAATTCATTTTTTCATGTATAAAAGCCAAAAGTGCAATTTGATATTAAAGTAAGTATTTTGAAAAATTAAAAATTAAATAAAAAAGCATCTTTTAAGTGTTATTATTTATCACATTATTCAATTTAAAATTATTTTTTATAAATAATTTTAAATATATATATATATATATCTATCCCATGCAAAGCGAAAGCTTCATTCTATTGATAAATGAAAGTATAAATTTTTTTTATCCTTTATTAATAGCTTATGTAAAATTTTACTGTTAAAATTATGAAATTTAATATCATATTATTGATTGTTTGTTACTATTTTATTAATCATTTACAGAAAAATCAGAAAAGAAAATGAAAAACTCGTAGACAAATCACAACATTTTATATTCATACATATACTTTAAGAATCCAAATATATATTTCAATTAAATAACGTGGATATGAAGACAATGTGAATTTAAAAGTTGACGCCAATGCGACGATCCTTTCAAACAATGCAATATCTGATGTTATAATTTCATAGATTTAAAAGTAGATATGAAATGCCTTTAAAAAAATAGAAACCAAATGGAACTCGCAATAAAAGTTTCTTCTTTCCAAAAAGAAATAGAATGTAACAGGAAGTCACATGGAAAACGTTGAAAGAATTTTTAACCCAAACTCCGCAATTTCATGTAAAGCCACACTATGGGCTAAAGTATTAACTACAAAATGAAAAAACAATCAATAGTGTCATTTACAATCATTATGTAACTAATCATAATTTAAAATTATGTGAGATTTATAAAATATTATATAAAGCACACACACATAAGTGATGAATCCGTATATAATTTTTTAATATAATTAAATAATTATAATATTGTAATAAAAAAATTATAAGTGAAATGTTCCCAAACTAATTTACTTATTTCAATTAAATTTGTTATTAAAATGTTAATAATATTTTATATTAATATTTTAAAATTAAAATTTAATTAAAACATATTATTTATTAATATAATAAAATTCTCAAGTTGAACTCAAGTTTCAAAAATCATATTTAGGACTGGATCCAAGTCTTTTGACCAATAACCTAAAAAGTAGTTGGGTTTAACAAGTACTCCAACTATACAACTAAGAGAACGATTGTGAAATGAATGATTTTTTATCAAGATTGATCATCGATACAAAAAATAATAATAATCAAAACAATTAAATAATAGAAAATTAGTATATTTATAGAAATTTTAAATTAAATCCAACATATATACAATGAGATTTGATCATAAAATCTAATGCTTCCAATCCCTCTTTCTTATTATTGAGACAAAACCTTATATATATATATATCTATATATAGCATGAACAAAGTTTTAATTTGTGGAAAATAAAAGTCTATTGCTTGATTTTTCACGTAAAGGCACGCACTTGTCTCATTGCAAAATTTTTTCTAAATTATGTCAGCCACTTTCAAGAGAGAGTGATTTTAGTGACTAATTTATTGAAGTTTCAATTCCAAGAACAGTAGAATTCACCACCGATAGGAGAAAAAGAAAGAGACTAACACTCCTTTTGGTAAGAAGGAAAGGAAGAGGGAATTTTCTTTTCCTTTCCCTTTTCTTTCTTTCCTACAAAACAGAGTGTAAACGAGGACCTTGACTTGCCAACGTTTCCTTGACTTGATTTCCTTACTGCACTGTCAATATATATTGTTTTTGAATAAAAAATAATAAACCAAATTAAAATATTTAACAAAATATTCTGTAGACAAATTTTAATCAATTTATATTCAAGAGCCATTTTATAGGGATGACTGTTATTGCTTTACTCCTTGATTGTCTATATATATTAAGTTCGATGCAAGGCTTATTATTATATATTTAGAGGTAGCAGTTGAGAGAGAATTGAAAATATAGAGATATAATAGAGAAGGAGATGATGGAACCCAAATGGTTGTGGTTGAGTGTGTTGTTGTTGTTGTTAGAAGGATGCAGATGGTATAGTACTGATGCGTGTTGGGAGGATGAGAGGATTGCTCTCTTGCAACTCAAACCTTTCTTCAACCATTATAAAGATCTGAACCGCTGGGTGGAGGACAAGGGTTCAGATTGCTGCCAATGGGAAAGGGTCGAATGCAACATCTCCTCCTCCTCCTCCTCCTTCGGGCGAGTCATAGGACTCTTTCTTTATGATACAAGACGGTCCTACAATGAAAGATGGTATCTGAATGCCTCTTTGTTTCTTCCTTTCAAGGAATTGAAGCTTCTTCATTTGGACGGGAATAGCATCGCTGGTTTTGTTGAAAATGAAGGTCCCTTTTGTCCTTTCATTGCTAATTCGCAATATGAAAATTCATTCATAACTTTTCATTTTTATAATTTCATATTTAATTCTATTATTGTTTAATTGATGAAAAGCCACTAAGTCTTTATTATATATTTAAAAGAACTCTCTTGCAGGTTTTGCAAAGCTAAATTTGGAGATCTTTGACTTAAGTTTCAATTACCTCAATGATACAGTTTTATTATCTTTGAGTCAGCTTTTATCTCTCAAGGATTTATATCTAGCAGGAAACTTGTTCACTGGATCCAGTCATGCAAACGGTGGAATTAAATTAATCTAATAATGATTATGAATGATAAACAGTAATTAAAATATTAATCTGTCTTCATTATAGGTTTTCAATGGCTTTCAAGACTTAGTAAGTTGGAAACTCTTAATTTAAGGTACAACTCTTTGAAAAATAACATATTGTTTCATATGAATGGTCTTTATCTTTAAGGACTTTAAATTTGAGTGCAAATCACTTGGAAGGAACCATTCATATTCATGGTAAACTTGCTTTACCTTTCTTTTACATTCAAATCAATTGTTGTTTCAGGAAAAGGTGTTGCATAACATTTGCTTTTATACATAATATTAATTGCTCTTTGGTATGGAATACGATTGAATAATTTGATAAATTTGGAGAACTTAGATTTAAGCTACAATAAAATTGAAAGCTCCTAACCATCAAAGCAAGGTAAAAATATATATTTCAATTCACTCAACTAAGTTCTTAATTATGTGATCAATGTATAAAATTTCCCATTAACAGTAGCATATAATAGAAATATTCTTCTACAGGAAAGAAGATACAACTAAGGATGACCAATTTGGAGGTTCTTGATTTAAGTAATAATCTCTTCAAGAACGACACTTTTGCAATCCTTTCTGGCCTTCCAAGTCTAAAGTCCCTGTATATGGGGAACAACCAATTGCAAGGCTCAATAGATATTAAAGGTAAAGCTATTACAACTCCCTTTTTTTTGTTTTTTAATTCTATTTTAGAACCCTTTTGCTCATCAAATAGGTAAAATCTCATATCACATTTGGGGATTTTTCCTCTTCATTTAAAGCTTTAGATTTGTTTTGCCGTTTATTTCATTGTAAAGTCATTAAAAATATTCAGGAAAAGATTATTTGAGTAACCAGGCTAACATAATGATTATTTGAATTGAACATGGACATAGAATTGAATAATTTAAAGAATTTGAAGGAGTTGTATTTGCACTCCAACAAAATTGAAAGCCTTCAATCCTCACAAGGTATGCATTTATATTTGTTCAATTAGTTAAGTTGTTATATATAATTAACTATTATGTAAATCTTTTTTTAGTGATGAAATTATGTAAACCTTATGTAGATAGTGGGAGACAGCTGAACTTAACCCATTTAGAAGAATTTGATTTGAGTGATAATCTCATTAAGGACAGCCTATTTGCATCACTTAGCGGGCTTTCAAATTTGAAGTATTTGCATATAAGCTCCAATCGGTTAAATGGATCAATAGATATGAAAGGTAAAATTACTTTTTTTTGCAAAAATTTTGAATTTGTTAACAAAAATCTTAATTCATGTTTCAAGATAATATAACAAATAAGTTTATCTGTCTCTTTTCTTTAATGATGAAATTATGTAAATTATTTATAGATATAGGGAGACAGTTAAAATTGACCAATTTCTAAAAGCTTGATTTAAGTCATAATCTAATTAATTATTACTTTTCAACCAAAATTTTAACTCTGTTATAAATACTTTTAAAAAAAAAAACACATTTTGTGTTTTGAGATGATTTAATGAAATTTATATATTACTTTTTTTTCCAGACTTAGGTGCTTTTACCAACATAGAGGAACTGGATATGAGCTATAATGATTTGAATGAATTTGTGGCTTGTAAAGGTATGGATTTAAATAAATTTTTTTATTTTTATTTGTGAGGTTTATAATGGTGTAGATGTTTTAATGATCAACAAATTTAGCATATTAAAATTTAATGCTTAATTTTTTAAAGAAAGAAATTAATTATTTATTATATACTTTTTACTACAATATTACAATTCTCTAATTATAATAAAGAATTACATAAGAATCCACCATTTATAAGTGTGACCTCCACATAAAATTTTGTTAGACCTCACACAATTTTGAATTGTGATTACTTAATTGTATTACAATAATTGTAGGTGAAATGCTCTCATTAAACCCAATTTTTTAAAGGAAGAAATACATTATAATTTGATTACTAATTAGAAATGATATATATTTGCATTAGGTAATTGCATTTTTTAAGAAATGTTGCAGTTGCATACCAAATATTTCCATTTTTATTTGTATTAGCTTGTTGTGTTTAGAGTTGGACTTGTTTGCTTTTTGCCATTCTGTTTTAGACTACTGCTCATTCTTATTCCCTTTAAAAATTTTTTGCCTTTTCATGTTACAGTTTTGTTTGATTTTCATCTTCTTGATTGTTTTGTATATTAAAATTTATATTAAAAATTGTTACCGTTTCAATATTCTTCTCTATTAAAAATTCATCTCGCATAAATCTTGGATATATAATCTTATCTACAAAAATAAAAATTTACACTTGTTTATTTTTTCCATTTACAGAATATAAGAGTTTGAAAAAGTTAAAAGTTCTTTATCTAATTGGGGTTTTCACCAATGGAAGCATTCCATTACTACTAAAATTAGTAGAGGCATTCCCATCGGTTAAGACCTTCGTTCTACTAGGGAATTACTTAAACAAGACTATGACTACTCAAGATCAAGGTAAGTCATTAATTTATTCCAAAAGGACTAAAAATTAGTAGATGTTTGTTGATTAACATCTAATAATGCCTCCATGCTATGATTACTCAGAATTGCATGTGTGGAGCAATGTGGAGGAAATATTTCTAGACGGTTCTTATCTCAACAACAACATTTTGCAAAGCATTGGAGTATTCACTTCTCTTAAAACTTTGTCTTTATCTGGCTGTGGACTCATGGGTTCCTTGCCTAATCAAGGTAAATTAAAGACTCCATAATTTCTCCAATATAACTTACAGAATACATCTCTTTCTAATAATCCTTTATTATATTTCTTTTATCTAATATCTCCTATATAATTTGACATGGAAATTAAAATTTAATTAGAATTTCTTCCATGAATTTATAAAATTTTCAGGTTGGTGTGATTTAAAGAACCTTGAAAAGTTGGACATCAAAGAGAATGCATTTGAGGGGATACTTCCTTATTGTTTGGGTAACTTGACATCTCTTCTTGAGTTAGATATCTCCGACAATCAATTTACTGGAAATTTGACTCATTTAGCAAATCTTTCATCACTTAGATCTGTCACCCTTTCAAGAAATCGTTGTCAAATTTCAATGCCATTCCTATCACTTGCAAACCTTCCAAATCTCAAGTTTCTCTTGGCTGATGAAAACAATATAGTAATGGAACCTAATTCCTTTCATACTTCAATTCCAAAGTTTCAACTAAATGTTTTCAGCTTGTCAAAGTGTACAACAGATAAAGGACTTAGCCTACAACCTCCTAAGTTCCTTTATTACCAATATGACTTGGGATATGTTGATCTTTCCTATAACTATTTCAGTGAAACAGTCCCGTTATGGTTGTTAGAAAATAACACAAAATTAGAAAATCTCTTCTTGTTGGGCAATTCTTTCACCGGTCCTCTCTTGTTACCACAACTTCCTAATCCTAAAGTGTCTGTAATTGACATATCTAAAAACAAATTACAAGGCCAAATTCCGACAAATATATGTTCAACTTTTCCAAATTTGGAATGGTTATTGTTATCTAAGAATGCCTTTGAAGGTAATATCCCTCCTTGTTTAAGTGGCATGGACACTTTATCATTTTTAGACCTATCGGACAATCATTTGTCTGGAAGATTACCAGAAGAGTTGATCATGGGAAGTTCATTAGATATTCTTAGGCTATCAAACAACAACCTAAGTGGAAAGATTGTTCCTATGATGTTCAACACAAGCAAGTTGTCAAATTTGTATTTGGATGGCAATAATTTTACCGGAGAGATTCCTGATATTGATGTCTCTGCTTCTGATTTGTCATATTCATCACTAGAGGATATTGATCTCAGTAATAACAGTTTTAATGGAAAGCTCCCAAGATGGATAGGGAATGTACCGCATTTGAAGAGATTGGCTTTGTCCAACAATCATTTCGAAGGTTCTATTCCAATGGAATTGTGCAACTTGTATGAGCTTGAATTTTTGGAGCTTTCTCAAAACAATTTATCTGGCTCTATTCCTTCTTGTTTCAATCCACCATATTTGAGACATGTCCACGTGAAGAGAAACAGACTAAGTGGTCCATTGACACTTGTTTTTAGTAGCTCTGCATTAGTGACATTAGATCTTAGAGGGAACAATTTGACCGGTAATATTCCAAAAAGGATTGGCACATTTTCTGCTTTAAGCGTCCTTCTTTTGAAAGATAATCATTTAAACGGTGAAATTCCAGTTCAATTATGCAAGTTGTATTCATTGAGCATCATAGATCTTTCTGGAAATATGTTTTCTGGTCCTATACCTTCTTGTTTGGGCAATTTAACTCTGGCAATGCAAGAGGAGAAGTCTCGCATGGATGATTATTTTTATATAGCAAATCGAATACAGCATCTACTAGTACCAATAGACGTTTGGTTTGATTTATCACATGTTTTTCCTAGTAGCAGCATGAAAGAATGGATAGAGTTTACAACAAAGAGTGTGTCCTACTCATACGGTGGTGACATTCTTAAGTACATGTCTGGGATTGATTTATCTTGTAACAGGTTAACTGGGCAAATCCCAGTGGAACTGGGAAACCTGAGTGAAATCCGTTCGTTAAACTTGTCACACAATAACTTAGTCGGAGTTATACCTTCATCATTTTCACAACTTAAGCAAATTGAGAGTTTGGACCTTTCTTACAACAACTTGAGTGGGAGAATCCCTATACAGTTGGTTGAGTTGAACTTTCTAGAGGTTTTCAGTGTGGCACACAACAACTTGTCAGGTAGTACTCCAGAACCAAAAGCTCAGTTTGGGACCTTTGATGAAAGCAGTTACGAGGGAAACCCTCTTCTTTGTGGGCCTCCACTGCAAAATAACTGCTCTAAAACTGACTCACCAACAACAGTACCAACTACGGCAGATGATGAAGGAGAAGGTAGTTTCATGGACACATATGTTTTTTGTGTGAGCTTTCTGGTTTCTTATGTAATTGTTTTATTGGTAATTTTTGTTGTTCTATACATAAATCCATATTGGCGACAAGCATGGTTTTCTTTCATTGAGAGTTGCATCACAACTTGTCGCTACTCAGTTGTAGGCAATTTTCTTGAGTTATACATCTTCAAAAGATGTGTTTAGGTGTCATAGGAGCTCTTATGATTTGCCTTTAGTTTGATTGTGGTGAAGATTTGGATAAAGTTTATTTTTGTTGTCAAAAGAAATTTGGTGATTTGATCTTTTAAATGAGGGATTTCTTTTAGCTGATTATTCTGTTAAAATGGTTGTAGAAAGAGTTGTGGATTTGGTTACTCAGATTGCTTAGAAAGAGTACTTTGATGATTTTGCACTTTCAACAGAGCTTTTTGTCTCCGTTGGAATGGTATTTGTTTTGTTTGGAAGGAAGCACTGTCTTTTGGAAATTAGTATTACTTTACAAAATGAGCCAATTCAGCATTGATCGATGAAAATGATCGCAAAATGCATTTATTTTTTTATAGGGTTACAAAATATTCCAAAATAAAAATAATAATAATAAGTTGATATATCTCATACGCAAGAAAATCCCATCAAATAAATAAATTAAATGCATAATCTTTCAAAGCAATAATAAATATAGGGTGTTAGCTGCTGGGACAAGGACTTAGTATAGTTTGTTAATTAATTATTTTATGATTGTAATTTGATTATGATATAATAATTAATTATTTAATTAATTATATGATATAATACTTGATTATTACTATAAAAATTTTTAAAAAATAATTAAAATTTCTGAATTCATGCTTTGCATGGTTAATTTTTATTTACAGTACTACTTTTTTTTATAACTTAAAATTTGTTAAATGTAAAACTTTTACCATTAAATTTAGTGAAAATACATTTATTTATTTATTAACAAAGAATATAATTTAAACTTATTTTATTTTAATTTTTTTAAAATAATCAAAAATATTTTCAAAATTTTAATTGGATTTATTTTTAGATAATTCTAAAAATATATTCTTTCACATTGATTTGATAATTTTGATGTGTTTTTTTTACAAAAGTCTTATTTTAATTTTTAATGAAAATAATTTAGTAGTAAAAGAGGAAGATTAAAATGTTTTATGTGATTTGATTTAAAAAAATTTTAATTGGATATTTGAATTATAATTTTTTTAATTAATATGATATGCTATTTATTAATCACATGTCATTATTTAAAACTTATAAGATTAAAAGTAAATATCAAATTAATTAATAAATTTATAATTTAAATTATTAAAAAATTTTAAAATTCAAATATTTAGTTTTTAATATTTAACTTAAAAATCTATTCATATATTGAAAATAAACCCCTAAAAAATGATCAAACTACCCCTCTCTTGGTTTGATACGAATTTGACATATAACCAAATTGATTATTTTGCCTTCATACCATAATTAAAAAATATCTTTTTCTTTTATAATTATTTACTATAATACTCCATATCATAATTATAGAAAATTCTTCTCTTAAATTAATTATTATACTCTCATACCATAATAAAAAAAAATACATATTCTCTTATAATTATTTATTATAATATCCTCGTACCATAATTATAAAAATGTTCTTTTTATTATTAAATTACAAAAATACCAATTCTCTTATTATTGACTCAAATTACTATAATACCTTCCTGACATAATTATAAAAATACATTTCTCATAATTGATCAAAATTACTATAATGCTCTTTCACCTTAATTACAAAAATGTTTTTATGAATGCTTAATAGAAAGTTGACATGTGATACTTTGTTTCAAAATTAATAACATATATTAAAACAATCTTTTTGATAATTAGTATAACAA
This sequence comes from Durio zibethinus, assembly GCF_047325235.1. Lineage (NCBI taxonomy): Eukaryota > Viridiplantae > Streptophyta > Magnoliopsida > Malvales > Malvaceae > Durio > Durio zibethinus. The sequence goes on along the minus strand of NC_143188.1, from coordinate 16,561,687 downwards.
CCCTTTGTTTATTTGATATGATATCGATATGTATCTAAATTTACTATAATACATTTATATCATAATTACAAAAATGCTTATCTTTTTATAATTAATTAAAATTATTATAATACTCTCTTACAATAATTACAAAAATACCTCTCATAGTATAATTGACTAAAATTACTAAAGTATGGTTCTTAATAAAATTACAAAAATACCCCTACCACAAATGGCAAAAAATTACTATAATGCCTTTCAAATGGAAATGCTTTTATGAGTACTTCATAAGAAGTTAACATGTGGTATTTTGTTTCAAAATTACTATAACACATCTATTAAATTATATATTAATTTTTAACATAACATAAAATTAATCACATATTAAAGTATTAAAATATCATTACAATTGGTTTATAAAAATTTGACATGTGATATTTTATTTAAAAATTACTATAATATCATTATTAAATTACATATGAAATTTTAACATCATATAAAATTAACTACATTCTAAATTACTAAAATACCTTAGCCGTTGCTTAATAAAAATTTGACATGTGAAATTTTGTTTTAAATTCACTATAATAACCCTATTAAATTCTTATTAAATGTTAAATAACATATTAAAATAATTCCCGTAGAAATTGTTATAACACCACTTTGTTTATTTGATGTGATTTTGATATGTATCTAAATTTATTATAATGCTTTTACATTATAATTAAGAAAATACATTTTTTCTTATAATTAGTCAAATTATGACAATGCCCTTCTACCATAATTACAGAAATACCAAAATTACTATTATGTCATGCTATTATAATTACAAAAATACTCCTTATTATATTTAATCAAAATTACTATAATACCCCTCATCCACGCCTACTTCACTGGATCCTTTTTCCCATTTAAGGCATCAATCTATTTTGGTATCATTAATTATTTTCTTATCGTCAAGGTTTACCTTTGGTTTTTCTGGAGGATCCAATACCAAAGTGGTACCATGATACTAGGATAAAAGGCTTATTGCAAGTAGAGTATCAAATTATAATGTGTCTCTCTGAATTCCCTGTCCTTCCCTCCCTGGATTTAGAAGTGATAAAATCCATGTAGCGCTTCCCGGAATTAAAATCTTATGGTGAAGTATTACTTAGCCGTGCTAACTGAAGTCTTCCAACATTTGCTCTCCTTATGTGGGAACTAAGCTAAATAGAGAACTCAATTATTTTGTTTGCTTAGAATGGCAAGGTTATTTTCTAAAACCTTCTAAAAAATTGAGGTGATAGAGGCAAAGCAGCCTAGAGGATTGAGGTAGAATATAAAATGAGAGAAGAGTGAGCTTACCACCTGTGGCTGTGTTTATTCTAAACCTTTTAGCCTTTGTTATGTGTGCTTGATCGTCAATGATGAATTATTACCTTCTTCCTTTATCCTTTTTCAGGGTCTGTTTTTATTTTTTTTTGTTTGGTATCAATGTAAATGATTGTTGATAAGCTGGCTGGCATTTATCTTGGTCCCTCTACCGTTTAGCTTAGGGTAATTGTACTTTGTAATAATAATAATAATTTTTTAATTATTGACCGTAGTTGAAAGTAGGCGGTATGAACTTTACCAACACTGTATGCTATTCTTGTAGTCTATGAATTTTAAATTGGGTTGAAGTTCAACTCATGTCTTATGTTCTTTTCTCTGTTAGTTAAAAGAAAAGGGAAAAAGGAAAAGCCAGTTATGTTATTGATATTCTTTTTATGTTGTCCAGTTGGTAAAAGAGAATTCAGTTGAGAATAATATGGTCATTACATGTATGTTACAGGTTTTGGAAATCATTTAACCTGAAATGCCTGTATATATGGTGTTGCAACGTGGTTATCCACCAACATCGACAGGTCCTAAGCCGAACAAACTACTGCAAAAGAATAATGTAATGATAACAACTTAAAGTTGTGATCTGTGTTTTCAGTTGCGAGGCTTGCGTGATGGTGTCTCAGCTCTCTCAGCTAAGTTTTGCAGACCCTTAGTCAATTGCTGGGTCGATTGGAATGGAATTGGGGAAGAGGGGAGTTTGCAAAATCCAACAGTGGCACTTTCCAAGAGATGGTTTTGAGAACCAAACTCAGGTAAGTGATGAATATTGAGTTGAACATTCCAAAAGATTTGGGTTTCCGTGGTATTCTAGCCTTTCCTCTTCTCAATACAATCGATTTGATCCATTTTTTACAAAAATAACAACACCTTACGAAAAGAGGCTATTTTTTACAAATATAACATTCTCTTACAAATAGAGTTGTGCATGAATAAGTTGGATCAAATAAAATAAAATTCTATTGATATTTTTAAGTAGAATTGATAATTCATGTTATTATATTATGTAAAATATTATATTCATATCGTATTTTATATGAATATAACATATTACAGTTTTACGAAAACATAAAATTTAATTTTTTAATTTTATTAAATTTATTTATAATTTTTTAAAAAAATTTAAATTATATTATTTTTACATCTTTTTGTTGTATCGTATTTTAAAATGACAAATTTACTTTTAAGTTTAGGATCCATCTGACCCATCTATTTATATCCAAATCAATCATTTTTACTGTTTAAAAATATTAAAAATTATTTTTAAATTAATAATTTTAATATGTTCTAAAAGATTTGAATTTTAAATTTAAATAAAAAATATTTATTACCGTAAAAATAATCCATTGTTGCCCAAAAAAAAAAATCCAGATCAAATCAAGTAAAACCTGACCCTTAAAATCCAACTCCAATGAAATTCGATTAGACATTAAACTATCTTTTTTATACCAAAAGGTTTATCTTGCAAAGTTTAGTTCGGTTTTTAGAACTTCTTTGTCATGTAACATTTATACACAACAATCTAATTTCCCTATCTTCTCAACTTATATTCTCACCAAAAAAACATATATTAAAACAAATCTAGAAAGGGAACCATCCGAACCTGAATTTTTACTGTAACATCAAACAATCTGCTCCTTAGAAATCAACTCTAGGCTTGATTTTGTAACAACCAAACTGCGATTCTTTTTTAAGGCTTTATGAAAGGTGCTTGGTCAAAAATTTGCACCCGGGTTGTGTGTGAAGAATTATAAGTTGTCCATTTACACTGTAATTAACTAATTAAGTTTACCTTAGTAAATCAAAATTCATGAATTCATAAATTCTGAAGATTGGACAGTCCTCATAAGCTCCTTCAAATTTGCGAGCACACGTCGCGGTCCTAAGCTCTTGATGCCGATGAAATTCAAAAGTTGCTCTATATCCTGCAAGCACAGGGAAGACTTTTGTGAATTCATTTCAAAATGAATATTTGAAAATATATATATATAATTAAAATGTCATGCATCTCAACAAACATTTTTTTGTACAAAAAAAAAAAAAAACCTGTAGCCTAAAAATAGAGAAAGAACTTGTAGGTACTAAAATTTGAATCTTATATCGGTTAAATGTCGCTTATGATTGCATAAACAATTGATTTAACTCAAGAAACATTTTGCAAAAAGGAACATTGACTAACTCTTAAAAACATTATTACAACAAATTAAGACAAGGATGAATGCTAGCTTGACCCATTGAGATTTGTCACGCACCCATACATTCATATGAATATGAAGTTGGTCACAAATATACATTTCTAACCCATTTGCAGTATGTTGGCCTTCTATGCTCAGATAACAAAATTTAACATTAATATTTCAAGATTCCTTAACAGATAATTATAAGGTTAGTATGTGTTAGTCTCATTTGAGAAGTATCCACTCTTTCTCTACTTTTGTTCTTCCTTACAAACCCCTCTTAACCTAAAATGATATTTGGCCTTAACCATATTCAGTAAAATATAAATAGACCATGGAGACAAGCAACTTAATCTGGTCTACCAATGATTGACTGAACTCCCTTCTATATAAGTGTTCAGGTTTAATGCTTGCTATATTTGAAATTGATTAACAACATCATAAAAACTTCAATAGTTAGTTACCATAAAATGGCAATTTCTTTCATTAAAATGTTACAAATATCAGAACAGCTAGAAGATATACAATGGTAAAACAAGTAAACAAGCAGAATGTTACATAGTGGTTTACACTTGATACACTAATGTAACAATTACAAGTGGATTGGGAAACTATTTCCGATTAAGGAGTTGGGAATAGAATTATTTTATATGACAAAACAAAGATTAAAATTTTAAAGAGAAGGGGACATAAGAGGAGAAAGAGAAGGGACCAAAATTGGAAACTCAAATAATTTGCATGTTTCCCAATTAGCCTTTTGATAATTTAGGAGAGAGGAGATTTTGAGTGCTATTGGATGTAAGGTCTGACCATCATCACGGTTTTTCCTATTTAGTGAATAATCCTATATCAGACATTTAAGAATAAGGACTGAGCAAATTAAAATTCATTGATGTGCAAGACTTAGATTATTAGAACAAACAGAAACTTAGTAAAAGATAAACCACATAGAAAGTTAGAAGCAGTGTAAACTTATTACAATAATGTAAGTGGATTATAAGTGAGCATTTCTCCTTAAGGAATTTGCAACTAAGGCATTATAAACAAAAGAGAAGAAAAGAATAAACTTCTGGAAAGAATTTTCAAAGTAGGGAAACAAGGGAAGAGGAAGAGAAAGGGCCAGAAACTGGAAAAACAAAAGTTTGGTCACTACCTTTCCCATTTAGATGTTTAGCTGAGTTATGGGGAATGGGATTTGAGTGCCAGACCTCTTTTAGACGTAAGGTGTGGCTATTATCACATTTTTCAAATCTGTTGATAATCCTTCATCTCATCTCATAGTTAAAAATAAGGATTTAATGTTACACTCTGATATGGCTGGTGACATTTATAGATTGTCTTAAGAGCCTATTCCCTGAAACTGGATGAAATTAAATACAAAATCTACGGACTTTTCAACCATGATGATGAATCTTGATTAGCCACGGCCAACAACATAATATGACTTGTAAATGATATATATTTGCCTTAGATAATTGCTTTCTTTAAGAAGTGTTGCAACGGCATATCAAATATTTCCCTTTTTGTTTGTATTACCTTGTTGTGTCTTAGAGTTGGACTTGTTTGCCTTTTGTCATTCTGTTTTAGATTACTACGTATTCTTATTACCGTTTAAAAAATTTTGCCTTTTCATGTTACCGTTTTGTTTGATTTTCATCTTTTTGATTGTTTCGTATATTAAAATTTATATTAAAAATATTTAACGATTCAATATTCTTCTCTATTAAAAATTCATCTTGCATAAATCTTGAATATATAATCTTTCTACAAAATTGAAAGCCTTCATTCCTTACAAGCTATGCATTTATATTTGCTCAATTAGTTAAGTTGTTATATATAATTAAATATTATGTAAATCTTTTTTTAGTGATGAAATTATGCAAACCTTATGCAGATAGTGGGAGACAGCTGAACTTGACCCATTTAGAAGAATTTGATTTGAGAAATAATCTCCTTAATGACAGCATATTTGCATCGCTTAGCGGGCTTTCAAATTTGAAGTATTTGCTTATAAGCTTCAATCAGTTAAATGGATCAATAGATATGAAAAGTAAAATTACTTTTTTTCCAAAAATTTTGATTTTGTTAACAAAAATCTTAGTTCATGTTTCAAGATGATATAACAAATAAGTTCATCTATTTCCTTTCTTTAATGATGAAATTATGTAAATTATTTATAGATATTGGGAGACAGTTAAAATTGACCAATTTCTAAAGGCTTGATTTAAGTCATGATCTAATTAATTATTACTTTTCAACCAAAATTTTAACTCTGTTATAAATACTTAAAAAAATATCTCACCTAAAAAAAATCCTCTCTGGCTTCGGCCAGAGTTTGACGTTGGACCGCCGCGTCGGTCGCAGCCTGGGTCACCGTCGGTGGTAGCCGTTGGTGGTCGTCGATTGCGAAAAATATCAAAATACTCCCAAACGTTCACCTCAACGCCCTCTTTCTAGATCCGATGTCTGTTTTACCAGAAACAGCCCCGATCGACATAAATCGAGGCTTGAAGTTTTCTACCTTTTTTTTTTTTAAAGAGACTAATGTGATTTTTTCTTTTTGCTTTTGCACGTAGGGCAGCGCTGGGTTCCTCCCTGCGGGGAGGATTATGTTTGTCCTTTTTTTGTTTCTTTTTTTTTTTTGTTTGGGTATTTGGGTATAGTTGGTGTGGGTTCTATTTAGGGTTGTTGAAGGGAGAGGTTTCATCTGAGCTTGGGGATTTCTAGTATTCGAGTGGAATGAATGGGCTTTTGATATTCGAAAGAGAGAGAGATCCCAAGGAGAAAAAGCTAGAGGTTTTTAAGGAGCTTCAAAAGGGGAACATTTGGTGGCTATAAGGTGGCTGTAGGTGGGTTGGGGTAGGTTGTAGAAGTGGGCTATAGGGTGGCTAGTTGGTGGTTGCGGCACCGTTCACCAGCCACCCTACTTTTTGTTTTTTTGTTTTTCCCATTTTCTCTTTTTTTTTTTAATTAATTTTTTAAAAAAATATATATTAGTATTATTATTATTATTATTAATTATAAAAGATCCGGCCAAAATCTGGTGTCTACACATCTAAAAATATCAAACATAATTAACACCTTAAAATTTTATGTTTGGTCAAATCTTCCATTTCATTTTTTATTTATTATTAAAATATTAAAAAGATTTTTATATTAATAATTTACTATTTTTAAATATATCTTAAATTAAATTAACAATATTGTTTAACGAGAACAAAATAAGCAATTAACCTTAATAAAAACTTTTAAATATTTTGTTCAATACTTGATTGAGTTGAAACTAGCAAATGGTCCGACACATAGACGAGTCTAATAACAAGCTATCATAGAAACATTTACATTATTTTATATAGCCAATGTTCAATTTATGGTGACAAATTATAAAGATGATTAATATTATGAATGGTCTTTAAATTACAAAAAAATATTTAATATGTTACTTGAATTTGGAACATTTCTAATATAGCACCTAAAATATAATAAATTTTAAAAATAATAACATCCTAATCGTGTTATTTGCAAGGAGTAATTGTGGAGCTGCAAAAATAATTGGCTTTCTTAATTCCCTAAAAATATATTATTTGAAAAAAAAAAAGTGTCCATGAACTAAGAGGAGCCGACCGTGGTTGACATATAGAAATCTTAGGTTTGGTGGGCTCTGCATTTCATTTTTATTTATAATTAAAATATTAAAAATATATTTATACTAATCTTTTAATGTTTTTAAATATATTCTAAAATAAAATTAAAAAATAAATTATTTTATAATATAATAACACAATCAATCTGAACTAGACTTAAAAGACTTTGACAAGTCAAGGTCCTTGCGTAGACTCTGTTTGGTTTCCTTTCCTTTTTACCAAAAAGGAGTGTTAATGTCTTTCGTTGTCTTCTCTCATCGAAGGTAAATTTCGGGAATTGAAACTTGAATAAACTAATTTATTACTAGGATCACACTAAGATCACACTTTCTTGAAAGTGGCCGACATACTTATAGAAAAATTTTGCAATGAGATAAAGTAAGTGCCTTTGCGTGTAAAACGAAGCACAAGACTTTTTATTTTCCACAAATTAAAACGTTATTCACGCTAAACTAAAACTAATAGTGAAGATATGACTATAAATAATGTGAAGTGTCAAGCAAGTTGGAGTTAATTTCTCAATAACTTTCTATGGGGGCTGGCCAACAACCAATGTTGCAGTTGCTTTTAAGTGACCAATATTTACTTTTTGTACTTAGTTTTTTCTATTTCCATTTTCCTTTTTTTCACTTTTTAGGACTTTTTTTTTTTGTATAAAAGCCAAAAGTGCAATTGGATATTAAAGTAAGTATTTTTTGAAAACTAAAAATTAAAAAAAATATTTTTTAAAGTATTATTATTTATCATATTATTCAATTTAATATTATTTTTTATAATATATTTTTTAAGAAAATCCCATGCAAAGCGAGGGCTTTATTCTAGTGATATATGAAAGAATTTTTTTATCCTTTATTAATAGTGTAGACACCCTATTTTGTCCAGGATTCTTTGTCAATTGAGACTAATCCAAGCTCAGTTGCAGGGATTTTTATTCATTTTTATTTTATATTTTTTTATTTCATATTTATCATTTTTTTATTATCTGATTATTTTTTTTAAAAAAAAGGAAAGATTGAGATTAAGTTGGATGATGATCAAAAAGTATGATTGGTGGCTAATCTTTAGCATTGGAGGACTAAGTGGAATAGAACTGAAATTCTATAAAAAAACAGCATGGTTTTTATAAAACGAAAAAAGAGGGAGGAGAAATCGGAATAGGAGAGAAGAAGAATCCGAATAGGAGACGGAAAAAAAAGGGGAGAAAAAAAAGAGAGAGGAGTAATCTGAATAAGAGGAGGAGTCCGAATAGGAGAGAAGAAAGAGGGGGGAAAGCCCCCATCTCCACCAGCCCTCAAGGCCTCTCTTTGGTGGGCGATCTCCCCTTCCATGAAGTGTTTAGAGACCAAGACATCGCATTTGTCAATGGTGACGTGCCTTGGACTGCCCTCTGAGCAAACGGCAGATGTGACATAGCTTGGAACCTCGGGTTGAGCTGCTGAAATGGAGAAGCTAGCTAGACAGCCCGTGTGTGACCATGTAAAGGCGAAATCATTGAAGCAGGATCTTAAGAGGGAAAAGGAATTCTGGAGATGTCAGTCTCGGGTTCAGCGGCTTCAAGCTGGTGATAAAAAGACAAGTTCTTTCCCATGCTTCGTGTGTTCAGAGGCGAAGGCATAATCAAGTCAGGGATTGGTTTTTATGACAGTGGTATGTGGAAAGAGGATCATGAGGGTATTCGGGGTGTGATACATGACTTTTCCACCATTTTCACTTCCTGCAGTCCGTAAAATATTACAGAAGCAGTGAGTGGTATATCTCAGGTATTACACCATTTAGAAGAATTTGATTTGAGAAATAATCTCCTTAATGACAGCATATTTGCATCGCTTAGCGGGCTTTCAAATTTGTAGTATTTGCTTATAAGCTTCAATCAGTTAAATGGATCAATAGATATGAAAAGTAAAATTACTTTTTTTCCAAAAATTTTGATTTTGTTAACAAAAATCTTAGTTCATGTTTCAAGATGATATAACAAATAAGTTCATCTATTTCTTTTCTTTAATGATGAAATTATGTAAATTATTTATAGATATTGGGAGACAGTTAAAATTGACCAATTTCTAAAGGCTTGATTTAAGTCATGATCTAATTAATTATTACTTTTCAACCAAAATTTTAACTCTGTTATAAATACTTAAAAAAAAAAAAAACACACATTTCATGTTTTCAAATGATTTAATGAAGTTTATTTATTACATTTTTTTCCAGACTTAGGTGTTTTTACCAACTTAGAGGAACTGGATATGAGCTATAATGATTTGACCGAATTTGTAGCCTGTAAAGGTATGGATTTAAATAAATTTTCTATTTTTATTTGTGAGGTTTATAATGATGTAGATGTTTTAATGATCCACAAATTTAGCATATTAAAATTTAATGCTCAATTTTTTAAAGGAAGAAATTAATTATTTATTATATGATTTTTACTACAATACTACAATTCTCTAATTATAATAAAGAATTAGTAAGAATCCACCACTTATAAGTGTGATCTCCATATAAAATTTGTTGGACCTCACACAATTTGGAATTGTGATTACTTAATTGTACTACAATGATTGTAGGTGAAATGCTCTCATTAAAATTAATGCCCAATGTTTTAAAGGAAGAAATTCATTATAATTTGATTACTAATTAGAATATGATATATATTTGCATTAGATAATTGCTTTCTTTAAGAAGTGTTGCAGCTGCATACCAAATATTTCCCTTTTTGTTTGTATTAGCTTGTTTGCTTTTGCCATTCTGTTTTAGACTACTACTCATTCTTATTCCCTTTAAAAAAATTTTGCCTTTTCATATTGCAGTTTTGTTTGATTTTCATCTTCTTGATTGTTTCGTAAATTAAAATTTATATTAAAAATTGTTAACATTTCAATATTCTTCTCTATTAAAAATTCATCTTGCATAAATCTTGGACATATGATCTTATCTACAAAAATAAAACTTCACACTTATTTATTTTTTCCATTTACAGAATATAAGAGTTTGAAAAAGTTAAAAGTTCTTTATCTAGATGGGGTTTTCACCAATGGAAGCATTCCATTACTATTAAAATTAGTAGAGGCATTCCCATCAGTTAAGACCTTCTATCTACTAGAGAATTACTTAAACAAGACTATGGTTGCTCAGGATCAAGGTCAGTCATTAATTTATTCGAAAAGGACGTAAATTAGAAGTTGTTTATTGATTAACATTGAATACTACCTCTTATACTATGACTACTCAGAATTGCATGTGCGGAGCAATGTGAAGGAAATATTTCTAGGCGGTTCCTATCTCGACAATAACATTTTGCAAAGCATTGGAGTATTCACTTCTCTTAAAACTTTGTCTTTAAGTAACTGTGGACTTAGTGGTTCCTTACCTAATCAAGGTAAATTAAATACTCTATAATTTCTCCAATATAACTCATGGAATACATCTATTTCCAATAATCCTTTTTTCTATTTCTTTCATCTAATATCTTTTATATATATTCTATTTTGGAAATCAAAATTTAATTAAAATTTCTTCCATGAATTTATAAAATTTTCAGGTTGGTGTGATCTAAGGAACCTTAAAAGTTTGGATATCAGTAGGAATGCACTTGAGGGGATACTTCCTTATTGTTTGGGTAACTTGACGTCTCTTCTTCAGTTGGATATCTCCTACAATCAATTTACAGGAAATTTGACTCCTTTAGCAAATCTTTCATCACTTGGATTCGTCTTCCTTTCAAGAAATCATTTTCAAATTTCAATGCCATTCCTTGCAAACCTTCCAAATCTCAAATTTCTCTTGGGTGATGAAAACAAGATGGTAGTAGAACCTGATTCCTTTCATACTTCAATTCCAAAGTTCCAACTAAATTTCATCAGTTTGTCAAAGTGCACAACAGATAAAGGACTTAGCCTACAACCTCTTAAGTTCCTTTATTACCAATATGACTTGAGATATGTTGATCTTTCCTATAACTATTTCAGTGGAACAGTCCCGTTATGGTTGCTAGAAAATAACACAAAATTAGAAAATCTCTTCTTATTGGGCAATTCTTTCACCGGTCCTCTCTTGTTACCGCAACTTCCTAATCCTAATGTGTCTGTAATTGACATATCTAATAACAAATTACAAGGTCAAATTCTGACAAATATATGTTCATCTTTTCCAAATTTGGAAAGGTTATTCTTATCTAAGAATGCCTTTGAAGGTAATATCCCTCCTTGTTTAAGTGGCATGAACACTTTATCAATTTTAGACCTATCGGACAATCATTTGTCTGGAAGAGTACCAGAAAAGTTGATCATGAGAAGCTCATTAGATATTCTTAGGCTATCAAATAACAACCTAAATGGAAAGATTGTTCCTATGATGTTCATCAACACAAGCAAGTTGTCAAAATTGTATTTGGATGGCAATAATTTTGCTGGAGAGATTCCTGATATTGATGTCTTTGCTACTGATTTTTCATATTCATCACTAGAGGATATTGATCTCAGTAATAACAGTTTTAATGGAAAGCTCCCAAGATGGAAAGGGAATGTACCGTCTTTGGAGAGATTGGCTTTGTCCAACAATCATTTCGAAGGTTCTATTCCAATGGAATTGTGCAACTTGTATGAGCTTGAATTTTTGGAGCTTTCTCAAAATAATTTATCTGGCTCTATTCCTTCTTGTTTCAATTCACCATATTTGAGACATGTCCACCTGAAGAGAAACATACTAAATGGTCCATTGACACTTGCTTTTAATAGCTCTTCATTAGTGACATTAGATCTTAGAGGGAATAATTTGACCGGTGATATTCCAAAATAGATTGGCACATTTTCTGCTTTAAGCGTCCTTCTTTTGAAAGAAAATCATCTAGACGGTGGAATTCCAGTTCAATTATGCAAGTTGTATTCATTGAGCATCATAGATCTTTCTGAAAATATGTTTTCTGGTCCTATACCTTCTTGTTTGGGTAACTTAACTCTGGCAATGAAAGAGGAAAAGTCTTTTGTAGATGACCCTTGGTATATAAGATATACAATGGAGGATCTATCTATTTTGATTGATTCACGTGTTTATCCCCATAGCTACATGGTAGAAGAGATAGAGTTTACAACAAAGAGTATGTCCTACACATATGGTGGTGACATTCTTGAGTACATGTCTGGGATTGATTTATCTTGCAACAAGTTAACAGGGCAAATCCCTCCCGAATTGGGAAACTTGAGTGAAATCCATTCGTTAAACTCATCACACAATAACTTGATCGGAGTCATACCTTCATCATTTTCAAAGCTTAAGCAAATCGAGAGTTTGGATCTTTCTTACAACAACTTGACTGGTAGAATCCCTATACAGCTGGTTGAGTTGAACTCTTTAGAGGTTTTTAGTGTGGCACACAACAACTTGTCAGGTAGTATTCCAGAACCAAAAGCTCAGTTTGGGACCTTTGATGAAAGGAGTTACGAAGGAAACCCTCTTCTCTGTGGGCCTCCATTGCAAAATAACTGCTCTAAAACTGACTCACCATCAATAGTACCACCTACAACAGACGATGAAGGAGAAGGTAGTTTCATGGACACATATGTTTTTTGTGTGAGCTTTCTGGTTTCATATGTAATTGTTTTATTAGGAATTTTTGTTGTTCTATACATAAATCCATATTGGCGACAAGCATGGTTTTCTTTCATTGAGAGTTGCATCACTACCTGTCGCTACTCAATTGTGGGCAATTTTCTTGAGTTATACATCTTCAGAAGATGTGCCTAGGTATCATGGGAGCTCTTATGATTTGCCTTTTGTTTGAATGTGGTGATGAAGATTTGGATAAAGTTGATTTTGTTGTCAGAAGAAATTTGGTGATTTGATCTTTTAAATGGGGGATTTCTTTTAACTTACTGTTCTGTTAAAATAGTTGTAGGAAGAGTTGTGGATTTTGCACTTTGAACAGAGCTTTATGTCTCTGTCGAAACTCTATTTTTGGTATTTGTTTTGTTTTGAAGGAAGCCTGTAGCTTTGTGTCTTGTTGATTTTATTTTCTACACAAATATTCAATTCTCTATTCTCCATCATCTACAAGTTATTAGTAATATCTTTTCCAAGTTATTATTCAAATTGGCAAATTTTTCCTCATTAGTTTTGACTTAGTTTTGAGCTTCTAGTAAATGATTTCTGGCATAAATTGTAGTGAAGGCAAAGATTGCTGGCTATGGCCTACCAAGAACGTTTCTAAAGTTGTATTGGTTGGCTTCATTTGTTTTAACCAGATTTTATATCGATCGTAAAAAGCTTTTTCAATTTATTTTCTTTGATGCTTAAAAAATTAGATTTTAAACAAAAACAATACTAATTGTATTAGTAAGAATTTGAATTTTAAATGAAATACATCACCATAAGTCAATAATTAAGAATATATAAAATTTTTTAAAAGAAATTCTATCATATTAAAGTAATATGAAATAGTCAAGAATGTGCTTTGTTTTTTATTATTTATCAATTTCTCATTTCTAGCTCTTTTATAGAGGTTTTTTTATTTAAAATTACTTAATATTTGTTGTCTTTCGGAAATTAGTATTAGTTTATAAAATGGGCCAAATAAGCATTTATTGTTGAAAATATCATTTTGATCGCAAAATGCAATTATTTTCTTTTATAGGGTTACAAATTATTCCAAAATAAAAAAATTAGGTTTATATATCTCATACACATGCAAACCCCATCAACTAAATAAATTAAATGTTGAATCTTCCAAAGCAACAATGAGATCATGACTTAGTAGTTATATTATAATTTATTAATTAATTATTCAGTAATTGTAATTTTATTATGATATAATAATTGATTATTCAGTTAATTATATGAATATAATACTTGATTATGATTATAACGATTATAAAAAACTAGAATTTTTGAATCCATTCTTTGCATGGTTAATTTTTATTTTTAAAAAAAGCTTAAATAATATATACATATAAATAATGATTTCAAAAGTTCAAAGAGTTTCTCTTTAAAAAAACAACCCTCATACTACTTTATTCAAAAATTAAAAATAAAAAATAAATTTAAAAAACATAAAAAATAATAAAAATAAAACAGCAAAGGTATCAAAGGAAAAAACAATTAAAAAAAAAAAGAATAACCTCATATCTAACTGTAGCATTTCCATGAAAGAAAATGAAATAATGGAGTAAAATCCTCATCCCCTTTCACCGTAAAGAACTTATGTGTAAAATTGATCACATATAAACCAATAAATAATCATAAAATAAGTACAGCAGGTCCACAAATAATTAATAATTGCTATACGAAGATTACAAAAAATAAAACACATTTAATTATTTCTAATAAAATTGATTATATTAATTTTTTAAAATATTTATTTTTAAATCATTGATTAATGGAGAATGAGAAAAGATTAAAATTAATCTATACCTTATTACTAAGGATCCAGAACATCAACTTAACATTTGTAAATTGAATTACTTAATTTCATCTAATGACACTTGTCCTAAAAAATTATATAGGGTTTGCATCCATGAGGTATCGATTGGAAACCACGGCTATAGTTAGGAACATAGATATGAATATATATATATCTATATATATATATTCATAGAATTTTTTGGTTTTTTTCTACATTGATCCAACTAAATTTAAATAAAATAAAAACTATATATATATATTCATAGAAAATTTTGGTTTTTTTTCTGCATTGATTCCACGAAATTTAAATAATAATAAAAATAATAAAATAAAATTTTATCTATTTTATACAACAAAATACAAGTAGAATGACTAAAAAAAATCAAATCTATTATACTATAATAGTTGTCCAATTATGTACATGGATACACTCAAACAATTATATATAGAAATTAGCAATTATAAAATAGTGTTATTCAACTTTTTTTCTAATAATGGGATAAGATATATTTAAATTTATCATTTATATTTTAGATTTGGGGAAAGGAGATTAGGTTGGGTTAAATTAATGTTAGAGGGGTTTATCATTTATAATTTTTTCAAAAATATAATCTATTTATATATTGTTGAATTATATAAAAAGTGCTAATAATCTTGCAGTCATTTGGTAGTTAATATGGCATTAAACTCCTAATTTTTATGATCATAATTTTATTCTTGACATATTCAAATATAAAAAAATTAAGGGTTCAAATTTATATTAGAATGATCATTGATTAGTACTATACACCTACCAACATCAAGTCAATATTGATTTTAAATCTTAACACTAATTAACTCATTTAAAAATAATTAATTAAAATAAAATTTTAAAAAACAGGACAACCTAAATCGTTTTCTCAAATCTTCATCTAAAAAAGTTGATAACAACTTAAGATAAAAAGTTAATCACTGATCTCAAAAAAAAAAAAAAAAAACTCCCAATGAAGATTTGATTCCATTCTCTTTTGTTCTTTGCTATAGATGGCTGTAACTTCTAGCAAAAAATGATAAATATTTATGGAAGAGATATCAATGCGGTGATGTTCTTAGAGACTGCGAGAGGAATATTAGAGGTTTGTTTTATGGCCTTCTTGGTGATCAGGAGTCAAATACTGCAGAAGCTTTGGCCATTAAGACTGCACTTCAAATGTTTCTTCTTCACCTTGGCTGGGAAAGGGAGCTCTAGTTTTGAAACTAGATTCAAAAGTAGCAGTGAGTTTGATATTTGCGGAAATTGATAGGCTACTGGAAATCATAGGAGAGGTTAAGTTTGTACACTTTTTTAAAGAAGCCAATTACTTTGCTGATTCATTGGCAAGGAAGGGGGTACAGTCTTGTTTGTTTTAGGCATGGCTGTAATATGATAATATTTCCTGTGGTGAATAGGTAGTTTCTGGAAATATTGTTATCAGGTGTAAAGACTGTTTCTGATCAATAAAATTGTGTTAAATGAGAAAAAAAAAACGAAGAGAAGTTTTCAATACATTCTTGATTAAAAACCTAAAGCCTAATCTAAAAGAAGTAAGTTTTAATCAAAATTAATGAAAAAATTAAGAAGATGAGAAAAGAGAGGAGAAATTGCTAGAGCTTCTTCATTTTTTCATTAAAGCCCTAGTTCATATTTTTTTTCAATTAATGGTTAGTTATTACTTGTTAAATATGTTAATTAAGGAGAAAGGTTATTATGGATTAGTCTGGTTTCACTTTCATACATAAATAGGTTAGTTAAGGATTAAAGGCTATTATGGATTAATTTGGTTTTGCTCTCATAGAAGCGTGATATTAGTTTCAATCTTTTAAAAAAATATAATGTGGTATTTTATTATTGATTTTCAAAAATTTACTTCTAGGATCATTATGATGTTAGTGAAACCCAAAAAAATATGTAGTATAAATTTTATACATATAATTAAATATTATATGACTTCTTATTAAATTTTTTTTTTATTTGGCTTTGATTTAAGGGATTTCTTTTCGAGCCATTGCTAAGAAAAATGGACATTTCGTGAGGAATTGAGAGTGCCACCTAATACATCCTTCATGGCAAATAAAGAAAACAACCAATGCTTTTTTTTTCTTCTTTTCCTTTTTGCTATTTTTTCACAAATTTTGGATTGCCATTTTTGTTTAATTTGGGCTTAGAAAGCCCCAAAATAATTTGGATTGCCTTTCCTTTTCTCTTTCCTTTTAAGATTTTACTCTCTTTTTCTTTTTGTATTTTTGTAAAAATTTGTTTGCCGATGAACTTGTATCATTAAAAATAAACTTACATTTGTTAAAAGGAAATAAAATTTTTTCAAAAAAATTACCTTTAGATCTTTCAAACAAGTTTAGATTTAAGTAATTTTTAATGACTTGCCTTTAGTTTTTTTCGTTTTGATTTACTAGAATTTGCGACATCCACTATGTGGGTGAAAAATAATGTATTGAAAATAAATTTGTAAAAAAAGTGTATGCAGGTATATATATTTTTTAAAGCGGATAGGCGTATGTGTCTTTTAATTTATACGTGAAGCATATCAATAACCTCTCCTTTTTATGGATGTTTCTTCAAAGTTTTTTTTCATAGCCATAGTAGGGTGGGTTTTATCATAGGTGTTTACATCATGAAGTGTTGGGTACTTGGGTGTAATTGTTCTTTGGTGTAGTACCTTGATATTAGGTTCTTTGTTATAGTGTTCACATTTGGGTTCTTTTTGATGCATCATGTGGGTTGTACTGGTGTATGGATCTTTTCTTTTCTAGCTACAGCTAGCCTCGTAACCTTTGAGTTACATTAATAAATTGTGGCTTACCAGAAAAATGTATTTTTTCATTTTTAAATTTTTTTATATTGTTATTTATTTTTTTATCAATTCACTCAACTGAACTTGTGTCATTAGACTCATAACATCAAATTTAACCAAAAATTTTATATTAGCATTAGACTTTTGACACACTGAAAAAATTGTTGCTTTGAACAAAATTGTGTATTGAAAAAAATAATATGTAAAAAAAGATGAGTAATTTTTTAAAGTGAAAACATATTTGTATCTTTTATTTAAATTTTTTATAATAAGTTTTTTGCCAATTCACCCAACTAGCTGGTATTACTTGAGACATCAAATTCAATTGGGAGTGTATGACTATAAATATCTATATCTATACTAATATTAAAGGGATGTTATGTCGATCAATTCAAGGAACTGATGTAAATGCAGCAAAGATTAGGACTTTCATGTGACGGGTTTGTCACGGTATTATACAGGTAATGGTTAATTTGGCTAGAAGGCAGATTCCAGTGGAGAAAACTTGCTTGCGGTGCAGGGTGGTGAATGTCCCTTGGCAACATTAGTATGGGAATACCTAAACCATTAGTGGGAGTACGATAATAAAGTGCAGCAAGAGAGTAAAGGTTGGTTCCCTAAGATGATTATGAAACTTAAGTATGAACAATTCCAATTGTTTGCGATAGCATGATGGATAATATGGAACGATCGAAATAATGAGGTTCATAGAGAGCAAAGGAGTTTACTCGCATCAGCGACATTCATCAAAACTTTCTTGCTGGAATTCAACCAAGCTCAGCAGAAACAGATCATAATGCAGCAAACGCCAAATGGGTATCTCAAAAATGGAAACTCTCAATTAGTGACTGCTATAAAGTAAACTTCGATGGGGCCTTGACGGAAAGCGAAAACTGGATGGAATAGGAGTGATTATATGAGATAGTGAAGGGATGATAATATGTGCACACACAGCCAACTTGCCAAAAATAACAAACTCGTTTGTGCCGAGAATATCATTGCTTTCTACAGCTGCATGGGCTTAACCCACTAAAAAAACTGTCCACTTTTCCTTTAGTTCATTTCTGCATCTCCACTCTACAAAACTCTCTGCTAATTCCGGCCCCCTTTATTTTGCGTTGAAAGAAAGCCTGTGCATTTGTGTTTTTGTAACAATATCTCTGCTAAGCCTCTGCATTTCCATCTAAGCCAAGTGCATTTGCTCTCCATGAGATTACTATCTTCATCTTCCGCTAATCCTCTATCTTTTTCACATTTTTACGTCTATAATTTTCAAATCAGTTTAGAGACAAAAATCTAACAAATCTTTTCTTAATTTTTAAAAAATCCCTGATTTTTTCCTGTCCAGTTTCAGCTCAATCGTTGTCATTTTCTCCGTTAGTGTCGTTTTGAAACAGGTACTTCCTATCTCTCTTCATTTTGATTCTGATTTTGTAATGAACGAAATGGTTAACAATATATTTTTTTTATTTCGATCGAGATTAAGTCTTATTTGATGCAGCTTATCTTGATTTTGTTGTTTGGTCAAGTTCAATCTCAATTCTAAGTGGTTTTTTCTTGTGATTTGTGATTTGGTACAACGTGTGAACAACAAATTTAACCGATTGAACCTAGTTCCTTGAACAATTTGTTGTGGAGTCAGTAAACTATAAAAATATAGATTCTTGATTTCCTTGGTCAATTTCTTGTGCTACATTAGTATGATGACAGTGTCTATTTTCCATTTTTCTAAGTTCTCGTGAATGGAAAGAATTGCATGTTTGCAGCAATTGTTAGGAAGGACCAAACGTGGGTTTAGTTGAAGTTTAGGGAATAAGTTGTGGGGTATGTTATTTTGTAGTTTATTATTTCTTGCATTTTGAATCAGAGTTTCTTGGGCTCATAAGCACCTTCACCTACTGAGAGTTTTTAACTCATTTTCTCTAAATTGTTTAGGAGTGATTGGGTTAGCCTTAATGAAGGCAAGGGCATTAAGAAGGATCAATATGGATTTACCCTTGTGAATTCCTCAAATTTAATTCATACGAGCAAGGATCTAAAAGATGAACCTTTTGTATTTGCTTCCCAAGCAAAACAAGTATTTTATGTACAAGATCCTTGGTATGAGAACTGGAAAATTATATTGAATGCAATACCAAGAGATTTGTATGTATGGGTGTGGAATCAAATGAGGAAGAAGGGTGAATTTACTGTGATCTCGTTTTCTTGTAATTAAGAGATTTCTTTGATGATCAAATAGGTAAGTCTTGAATTTGATTTTTCTTTTTCACTTTGTCTTTTTATATGTATTCCTTCTAATAGGTTTTTTTTCTCTTTTGTGCAGGTTTTCTTAGCAGTGTAAATGTCTCTTCTAAGGTGACCCGTCCCTCTCATTTTCTCTCTTTTCTCTTCCCTTCCTCTGATATTTTGCTTGCCTGTCTCATGTTATGCACACAGAAAGAATATCGCTTTACTATTACTGTTGGTATAAAAGTTGTTTGATGTGAATGTACCTGCTATTACTTGAGAATAGAGCTGATGCGACTGAAATAACAATGCTTGTGGTTCTTTTTATATTTTCCCTACTGATGTCGTGTCTTTATCATTTGATTTCTGGGTTTTTATTGTATCAGTTTCAACTTTATGATTTAATATCTTTGTCTTGACTTTTCATCTATGTTAGTTTCAAAATATTTTAGACATTCTGAATTGAGTTTGCTTTTAATGCAGCAAGATTTCTTCCAGAAACTTATGGAGCTATTCAGAATCTGCGACTTGGAAAATATAGACGGTCTTCAAATGATATTTAAAATAGTCAAGGGGATAAGTTAGTACTCTTTCTCACTTGAATGCTCTTATTTCTTAGTTAAGGAATGATTGTATTTTACAGGTGATTCATGGATCTGTGGTTTATATTATTATTTGCTTTACAGTTTTGCTCAACAGTCCTCAAGTTTTGGAGAAAATTTTTAGGGATGAATTAATTATGGATATCATTTGTTATCAGATTTATTACCTGCGACTATTGCTGGATTGACTTGGATGTTTACTTTGCAAATTTACTTATATAACTGCTAAACTGTAATTTATTGATCCAAAACTAGAGTCTTAGCTTCTGCATAATAACTTCATATTTTAAAAGTTGCATAGAATTGCTAAGATACATTTTAACTTTTATTGCAAGTAGTTATGATGTGTGATTTCATGTCATTATTGAAGAATACATGTCAGTTTTTGCAAGTTATTGATTATACGAGAAACAGTTCTTTACATGAAATTTTTAGGTGTAACAATTATCTTGCATTGTTCGTCGGGTTGAAGTTGTTTGATGCTTGTTCTATTTTCATGTTCATTAGCTTTACAATTGATTATTTTTCTAAACTGCATGTTGGGTTGACATTTAGTATCTAGTCATGTCTTTATTTGTGTAATTTTTGCTTTTGATTGCGTTTTCCGGGATGTTGTTTTGGCAAGGGTGTTGAATGAGGCCACAGTTGCCAGTCTCAATTCTATAATTCATTCAAATAATGCTAATGTAAGATTTGTAGTGTTTGTTGTTAGTATATTAGGCTTTTTGTTTCCTTTGCACTAACTGCGGCATCGTATTGTAGGTTATTTCTTTGTTGAAGGATGACAGCACCTTTATTGAGGAATAATTTGCAAGTTTGAGATCTCCAACCACATCTTCTGCATCAAAAAAATTTGGTAATTGTTGGAAACTTTAGACAATAAAATTCTTCCGATTTCAACTATAAGATTTTTTAAAAATTTTTTACTACGAATCAATTTCGATGTCAATTTATCACATTTATTCAGCCAAATAAGTTATCATTTGGTCTAAGCGATTTACGTTATGCATTAGTTTTTTTCCTAGTGATTATTTGATCCATTAGATGCTGTAATTTAAAAGGAAAACATAAATTATAATTTAATATATTTGAAGTCAAATTTTGTGCAAAATTTTCAATTAGAGATAAATCCTTGACACTCTCAAATAAAAAAAAATTGAAGTTTAAATTATATTAGCATGATCTAAAAAAAGTGTTTTTTAGGCATCAATTTTGAAACTTTTGATGAATATTATACACTTACCAAGATTAAAACAATTCTCATTTAAATCTTATTACTAGTTAACTTATTTAAAAATAAATAATTAAATAAAATTAAAAAGAAATTAGGAAAACCTAAAGCAGTTTCCCTCATCTTCATCTAAAAAAGTCAACATGCTTAGCACCTTAAAATCTTATATTTAACGAGAAAAAAAAAAGCAACTAACCTTGATAAAAACTTTAAAAATTTTGTTCAAGACTTAATTGAGTTGAGATCAACAGATGGTCTGACACATAGATGAGTCTAATAACAAGGTATCATAGAAACATTTACATTATTTTATATAACCAATGTTCAATTTATGATGGTAAATTAAAAAGATTATTAATATTACGAATAATCTTTAAATTATAATAAAATATTTCATATAATATTTAAATTTTGAACATTTTTAATATAGCACCTAAAGTATAAATTTTAAAAATAGTGACATCCTAATCGATTTATTTGCAGGAAGTGAGTAATTGTGGAGCTGCAAAAATAATTGGCTTTCTTAATTCTCTAAAAATATATTATTTGAAAAAAAAAAAGGGTGTCCATGAACTAAGAGGAGCAAAGCATGGTTGAAATCTAGAAATATTAGGTTCGGTGGACTCTGCATTTCATTTTTATTTATCATTAAAATATTAAAAATATATTTATACTAATCTTTTAATATTTTTAAATATATTCTAAAATAAAATTAAAAAATAAATTATTTTATAATAGAATAACACAATCAATCAGAACTAGACTTCAAAAACTTTGGCAAGCCAAGGTCCTTGCTTATACTCTATTTGATTTCCTTTCCTCCATACCAAAAAGGAGTGTTAGTGTCTTTCGCTGTCTTCTCTCGTGATGGCAAATTCTAAGAATTGAAGGTTCATTTGTTTCGTAAAAAATTATTTTTGAAATATATTTACATTTTTTGAATTGAAAGATATTTTTTATTATTTAAATAAATAAATGAAAAATATTTTTGGTCATTTGATTGTTTTTTGAAAATTTTATTTTTTTCAAATAATATTAATATAACTATTAAAATATTAAAAATTATTTATTATTAAAATATATTGAAATTATTTATTATAAAAATTATTAATATAAAAAATAATTATATTTTAATAATAATATTTAATATTAAAATATTATGTTAATATAAAAATACTTAAAATAAAATTATTTATTATTCTTTATATTGTTTATTAATATATTATAATATTATTTATTTGTAATATTATTAATATATTAGAATATTATTTATTAATATAATAATATTTATTTATTAATATAATATTATTTATAAGTAAAATTATACTTAAAAGTATTGATAAATAATTCTACTCATTGACAGTTCTTTTTCAAAAAATATCTTTCCTTTTTTTAAATCTGTAAGATAATTTTGAAAAATAACTTTATTTTTTATAGATCAGTAAATTATTTTTTTGTTGACCGATTAATTTTTTACCAAATAAACACCTAAAAATGTGAAAATCATTTTTCAAATGTCATTTTTCGCAAAACAAACAGAGCCAAAACTTATAAATCAATTAAATAAACTAATTTATTACTTAAATCACACTCTCTTAAAAGTGGCCGACATACTTTAGAAGAATTTTGCAATGAGATAAAGTACGTGCTTTTGCATGTAAAAGGAAGCACAAGACTTTTTATTTTCCACAAATTAAAACGTTATTCACACTAAAGTAAAACTAATGGTGAAGATATGACCATAAATAATGTGAAGTGTCTAGCAAGTTGGAGTTAATTTCTCAATAACTTTCTGTGGGGGCTGGCCAACTACCAACATTGTAGTTGCTATTAAGAGAACATATTTACTTTTCTTAGTTTTTTCTACTTGTATTTTACTTTTTTTCTCATTTTAGAATCCTTTTTTTATATAAAAGCCAAAAGTGCAATTTGATATTAAAGTAAGTATTTTGAAAAGCTAAAAATTAAAGAAAAAAGCATTATTTTTAAGTATTATTATTTACCATATTATTCAATTTAAAATTATTTTTTATAAATATATATATTTTTTAAATTCCATGCAAAGCGAGGGCTTCATTCTAGTAATATATGACAGAAAAATTTTTTTTATCCTTTATTAATAGTTTATGTAAATTTTACAATTGCAATTATGACATCGTCTGGTATTATGTTGTTGATCGTTTGTTATTATCTTATTCTTCATTTACAAAAAAATAAAGAAGAAAAATGAAAAACTCATAGACAGATCACAACTATATTTTATATTCATATATACTTTAAGAACCCAAGTACGTATTCCAACTAAAAAACGTGCATACCACAACAATGTGAATTCGAAAGTTGACACCAATGTCAAGATCCTCTCAACCAATACAATATTTGATGTTATAGTCTCATAGACTTAAAAGTAGTTATGAAATGCTTTTAAAAAAAAAATGAAAATGAAACTTGCAATAAAAGCTTCTTTTTTCCACGAAGAAACAGAATGTAACAGGAAACGACAATGAAAGGGTGGAAAGTATTTTTTAACCCAAACTTCACGATTTCATGTATAAGTCACACTACAAGCTAAAATATTAATTACAAAATAAAAAAAGTATATTACTTTCAATTGTTATAGCAATTAGTTGTAATTTAAATTTATGTGAAATTTATAAAAATTTTATATGAAATTCTAGGATTGGCAACCCAATCCATCCCCAGCGGGTTTTGACCCGACCTAACCTCATAGGGTCAGTTTTTTTTTTTGAAAATTGGATTTCAAGTTGGATCGGGTCAGGTATTATTAAGAAAATTATTTTTAATTACACAAAAATTATTTTTAATTATTTATTTAATTGTTTATTTATATTTATTTATATAATTATATGTTTATATATTTATATTTAAAAAATATTTTATATTTTAAAAAATAATATTTTATTAATTTCGGATCAAGTTGGGTCGGGTACAGTTTATACAATGTCGGGTCAGGTTGGGTTCAGATATGAAAAAAATAAAAAAATTTTCGGGTCGAGTTAAGTTCGGGGCGAGCAAAAACCATCCCGATCCGACCCGTTGCTAACCCTATGAAATTCACATTTATAAGTGGTGGATCCATATATAATTCTTTAATTAAATGAATAATTATAGAATTATAATAAAAAGAATTGTAGGTGAAATACCCTAGAGTTAATTTGCCCATTTTAATTAAATTTGTTATTAAAATGTTAAAAATATTTTTATATTAATATTTTAAAATTAAAATTTAATTAAAATATTTTATTTATTAATATAATAAAATTCTCAACATTGAACTCAAGCATAAAGGTGTCTATGAGTTGATACAAGTTGGGTTCATACTTACTATTAATAGCTTATATACTTGCTTAGACTTGGTTTGATTTGAAATTTTGGGCCTCAAAATTTTTCTAAGACTGGCCCAAATTGAAAAAATAAATACCAAAGCCATCCATTAAACTTAATTTATACAATAAAAAATTAAAAAAAAAATTTTAAATATAAAAATAAATATTTATATATATACTTATATAATTATAATATTTTAATTATATATATTATATTTGAGTCGAGCTGGACTTGGATTTTAATTTTTTTGTTTAATACTTAGTCCAAAATTTCCATTAAACTTAATTTATACAATAAAAAATTAAAAAATCTTTTTTAAAATATAAAAATAAAAATTTATATATATACTTATATAATTATAATATTTTAATTATATATATTATATTTGAGTCGAGTTGGACTTGGATTTTAATTTTTTTGTTTAATATTTAGTCCAAAATTTAAACAAGCCTAAAAAAATGTGCTCATGCCCATTTAACATGCTTTAATTTTTGTCAAACCCTCTTAAAATTTGACGGACTTTTAGACCTAGACGGATAGCCTGGCTTTATAACATATCTACTTAACCATAAAAAATCATATTTAGGATTGAATCAAAGTCTTTGATCAATAGCCTAGATAGTAATTGGGTCTGTAAACACCTAATAATTAACAAGTACTCCAACTACAACAACTAAGAGAATGACTGTGAAATGAATGATATTTAATCAAGTTTGATCATTGGTAAAAAATAATAATAATAATTAAATAATAAAAAAAGTATATTTATAGAAAAATCAATAAACAAATCAATATAAACCAACATAGAATTAAATTAAATCCAACATAGCATGAGATTCTATTATAAACTCTAATGCTTCCAATTCCTCTTTCTTATTATTCAGACAAAACTTCATTGATAGTATGAACAAAGTTTTAATTTGTGGAAAATAAAACTCTATTGCTTGGTTTAACACAAAGGTACATAATTGTTCTATTGTAAAATTTTAGTAATAATTATATATAAATTTAATAAAATAAAAAAAATATATTTTATATTTTCATGTCGACATGAAATTGTGATATGTAATTTTCATATAAAACATAACACAAGTACATGAATTTCAATTGTTACACAATATAAATACACAAATGATTAAGTAGAGCCTAATAACAAGGAATCATAGAAGCATTTACAATATTTTATACAGACAATGTCTAATTCGTGGTTGAAAGTTATAAAAGTGATTAATATTATGAATGATCTTTAAATTATAATGAAATATTCAAATATAATATTTAAAATTTAAAAATTTATAATATAATATCAAATCTATAAATTTTTAACATCCTAATTATGGTATTTGCAAGGGGTGAGTATTTGTGGAGCTGCAAAAATAATTGGCTTTCTTAATTCTCTAAAAATATATTATTTGAAAAAAAAAATAAAGGTGTCTATGGACTAAAAGGAGTCGAGTTTGGTTGAAACCTAAAAATCTTAGGTTTGGTTAACTCTGCATTTTGTTTTTATTTATCATTAAAATATCAAAAATATATTTTACTAATATTTTAATTCTTTTAAATATATTCTAAATAAAATTTAAAAATAAATTATTTTACAATATAATAGCACAATCAATCTGAACTAGACTTTAAAAACTTTAGCAAGTCAAGATCTTTTGCGTAGACTCTGCTTGGTTTCCTTTCCTTTTTACCTGAAAGGAGTGTTGGTGTCTTTCACTATGTTCTCTCATCGATGGTAAATTCTAGGAATTGAAACTCGAATAAATTAATTTATTACTAAAATCACACTTTCTTAAAAGTGGCTGACATGCTTTAGAAAAATTTTGCAATGAGATAAAGTACATGCCATTGTGTGTAAAACGAAGCACAAGACTTTTTATTTTCCACAAATTAAAACGTTATTCACGCTAAAGTAAAACTAATGGTGAAGATATAACTATAAATTATATGAAGTGTCAAGCAAGTTGAAGTTGATTTCTCAATAACTTTCTTTTGGGTTTGGCCAACAACCAACATTGCAGTTGCTTTTAAAAGACCAATAGTTTCTTTTTTTACTTAGTTTTTTTTTTTTTTGTATTTTACTTTTTTTACACTCTTTTGAATTCATTTTTTCATGTATAAAAGCCAAAAGTGCAATTTGATATTAAAGTAAGTATGTTGAAAAATTAAAAATTAAATAAAAAAGCATCTTTTAAGTATTATTATTTATCATATTATTCAATTTAAAATTATTTTTTATAAATAATTTTAAATATATATATATATATCTCATGCAAAGCGAAAGCTTCATTCTATTGATATATGAAAGTATAATTTTTTTTTATCCTTTATTAATAGCTTATGTAAAATTTTACTGTTAAATTTATGAAATTTAATATCATATTTGTTGGGATTTGCCTTGAATCTCAGAATCCCACATTGAAAGTTAAGTGAGTTTGATTTTGTCTTGTATCCCACATCGGGAGTTTAGTAAAGGTATAAAGGGTTTTACCCTTATAAATAAGATGTTTTGGTTTTAGTTTGGTAACCCCAGAGAGTTAGACACCAAGAGAATAGCTAAGTGAGTAGGCTATTAAAAGGGTGTAATTGAGTTTTGGGTTAAGTTTTGAGTAAGGAGTTTTAGGAGACTTTTCTCATTCTAAAAGTCTCACAATTGTAAAGATTTATTTGATAGTGAATTAGATTTGGCGTAGGCCATTTTGAGTTGGGCTGAACCAAATATATTTGTGTGTTTTTATTCTTGATTTGAGCTTGTTATTTTGTGTGGTTGCTGCGCGTGGGTGTTGTTTTTTCCCAACAAGTGGTATCAGAGCGAGGTTCCAGGTTTGAGGTTTAAAGTTCGTGGGTCCAAGAGATTGTGAAGCAGTGTTTGAAGATGTCTGAAGAAGGTATGTCTGGTATGTCTATGCCTAAGTTTGAGATTCCGTTATTTGATGGAAAGAGTAATTTTATGTTATGGCAAAGTACGATTCAAGATCTGTTAGTACAACAAGGGTTGGATCAGGCATTAGAGAGTAGTAAGCTTGAGGGGATGTCTGATACTAATTGGAATAGGATTCAGAAGAAAGTTGTTAGTACTATTAGATTGGCGCTAGCTCCAGAGGTAAAATACAGTGTGTTGACTGAGAGTACTCCGAAGAGTTTGTGGGATAAGCTTGAAGGTATTTATGCTTCGAAGTCATTGACTAATAGATTATGTTTGAAGATGGATCTGTATTCTCTGAAGATGGAAGAAGGTATGAGTCTTCATAATCATCTGAATGAGTTTAATAGATTGGTTTCTCAATTGCTAGCGATTTCTGTTGATGAGTTAAAAGATGAAGAGAAGGCTTTAATTTTGCTGTCATCTTTACCCAAGTCTTATAGGCCTTTAGTTCAGACTGTGTTAGTAGGCAGGTCTACTTTGAAGTTGGATGATGTGACTACCCTGTTGCGTGAGAATGAAAGGTTTATGGGAGCTCAGAACTCATCACCTGGGGGGAGTACACTAGCTGTAGAGGGTTTTGATCGAGGGAGGACTCAAAAGAGGATTGATGGATCAAGATGGAGATCTAAGTCAAGAGACAGAGATTACAGTGATGTAGAATGTTATTATTGTGGTGAGAATGAACATATCCAAGTGCGCTGCAGGAAGCTGAGAAGGGATATGGCTGCTTTCAAAAGGGCGAATAATGAGAAGAAATCAGATGAAGAAAAGAGTGATACTGCTGCTGTCTTGTCTGATGATGATGATGTTGTTTTGACAACTTGTGTAGATGAGACCCAGACTTTGAAAAGTGATAAAGGTTGGGTTTTAGATTCAGCTGCTACAGTTCATGTTTGCAATGATAGGAATTGTTTTGTGGAATTGGATGAGAATGAAAAGTATGGAGATATTGTGGTTGCTAACAAAGAAAAGGTGCAGATTCAAGGTATTGGGAGTGTTCGCCTTAGATCTCACAATGGTGTTATTAGGACACTTCGTCATGTAAGGTATGTACCAAATTGTCACTACAATTTGATTGCTTTGGGTGAGTTAGCTTCTCGGGGGTACACATATTATGGTAGTAATGAATGGTTGAAAGTGTATAAGAATGGTAGTGTGATTCTACAAGGGAATAGGGTCAATCACTTGTACATGTTTGATGGAGGCTCAGTTGCTGGAATACCTGTGATGAAAGAAAAGAAAAAAGGTAAGCATGTTAGCTTTGCAGATACTGTTGAAGTGTTTAGAGATTCAAGTCAAGGGAGGATTTGTTGGGATTTGCCTTGAATCTCAGAATCCCACATTGAAAGTTAAGTGAGTTTGATTTTGTCTTGTATCCCACATCGGGAGTTTAGTAAAGGTATAAAGGGTTTTACCCTTATAAATAAGATGTTTTGGTTTTAGTTTGGTAACCCCAGAGAGTTAGACACCAAGAGAATAGCTAAGTGAGTAGGCTATTAAAAGGGTGTAATTGAGTTTTGGGTTAAGTTTTGAGTAAGGAGTTTTAGGAGACTTTTCTCATTCTAAAAGTCTCACAATTGTAAAGATTTATTTGATAGTGAATTAGATTTGGAGTAGGTCATTTTGAGTTGGGCTGAACCAAATATATTTGTGTGTTTTTATTCTTGATTTGAGCTTGTTATTTTGTGTGGTTGCTGCGCGTGGGTGTTGTTTTTTCCCAACAATATTATTGATTGTTTGTTACTATTTTATTAATCATTTACAAAGAAATCAGAAAAGAAAATGAAAAACTCGTAGACAAATCACAACATTTTATATTCATACATATACTTTAAGAATCCAAATATATATTTCAATTAAATAACGTGGATATGAAGACAATGTGAATTTAAAAGTTGATGCCAATACGACGATCCTTTCAAACAATGCAATATCTGATGTTATAATTTCATAGATTTAAAAGTAGATATGAAATGCCTTTAAAAAAATAGAAACCAAATGGAACTCGCAATAAAAGTTTCTTCTTTCCAAGAAGAAATAGAATGTAACAGGAAGTCACATGGAAAACGTTGAAAGAATTTTTAACCCAAACTCCACAATTTCATGAAAAAGCCACACTACGGGCTAAAGTATTAATTACAAAATGAAAAAAAAAAAAATCAATAGTGTCATTTACAATCATTATGTAACTAATCATAATTTAAAATTATGTGAGATTTATCAAAATATTATATAAAGCACACACATATAAGTGATGAATCCATATATAATTTTTTAATATAATTAAATAATTATAATATTGTAATAAAAAAATTATAAGTGAAATGTTCCCAAACTAATTTACTTATTTCAATTAAATTTGTTATTAAAATGTTAATAATATTTTATATTAATATTTTAAAATTAAAATTTAATTAAAATATATTATTTATTAATATAATAAAATTCTCAAGTTGAACTCAAGTTTCAAAAATCATATTTAGGACTGGATCCAAGTCTTTTGACCAATAACCTAAAAAGTAGTTGGGTTTAACAAGTACTCCAACTATACAACTAAGAGAACGATTGTGAAATGAATGATTTTTTATCAAGATTGATCATCGATACAAAAAATAATAATAATCAAAACAATTAAATAATAGAAAATTAGTATATTTATAGAAATTTTAAATTAAATCCAACATATATACAATGAGATTTGATCATAAAATCTAATGCTTCCAATCCCTCTTTCTTATTATTGAGACAAAACCTTATATATATATATATATCTATATATAGCATGAACAAAGTTTTAATTTGTGGAAAATAAAAGTCTATTGCTTGATTTTTCACGTAAAGGCACGCACTTGTCTCATTGCAAAATTTTTTCTAAATTATGTCAGCCACTTTCAAGAGAGAGTGATTTTAGTGACTAATTTATTCAAGTTTCAATTCCAAGAACAGTAGAATTCACCACCGATAGGAGAAAAAGAAAGAGACTAACACTCCTTTTGGTAAGAAGGAAAGGAAGAGGGAATTTTCTTTTCCTTTCCCTTTTCTTTCTTTCCTACAAAACAGAGTGTAAACGAGGACCTTGACTTGCCAACGTTTCCTTGACTTGATTTCCTTACTGCACTGTCAATATATATTGTTTTTGAATAAAAAATAATAAACCAAATTAAAATATTTAACAAAATATTCTGTAGACAAATTTTAATCAATTTATATTCAAAAGCCATTTTATAGGGATGGCTATTATTGCCAAACTCCTCGATTGTCTATATATATTAAGCTCGATGCAAGGCTTATTATTATATATTTAGAAGTAGCAGTTGAGAGAGAATTGAAAATATAGAGATCATATATAAAGAAAAAGAGATGATGGAACCCAAATGGTTGTGGTTGAGTGTGTTGTTGTTGTTGTTAGAAGGATGCAGATGGTATAGCACTGATGCGTGTTGGGAGGATGAGAGGATTGCTCTCTTGCAACTCAAACCTTTCTTCAACCATTATAATGATCTGAACAGCTGGGTGGAGGAGGTCAAGGGTTCAGATTGCTGCCAATGGGAAAGGGTCGAATGCAACACCTCCTCCTCCTCCTCCAGGCGAGTCATAGGACTCTCTCTTTATCAAACAAGATGGTCCGACGATGAAAGATGGTATCTCAATGCCTCTTTGTTTCTCCCTTTCAAAGAACTGAAGCGTCTTGATTTATCAGGGAATAGAATCGCTGGTTTTGCTGAAAATGAAGGTCCCTTTTGCCCTTTCATTGCTAATTTGCAATATGAAAATTCATTCATAACTTTTTCATTTTTACAATTTCATATTTAATTCTATTATTGTTTTATTGATGAAAAGCCACTAAGTCCTTATTATATATTTAAAAGAACTCTCTTGTAGGTTTTGCGAAGCTAAATTTGAGATCCTTGATTTAAGTGACAATTACTTCAATGATACAATTTTATTATCTTTGAGTCAGCTTTTATCTCTCAAGGATTTATATCTAGCAGGAAACTTGTTCACCTGGATCCAGTCATGCAAACGGTGGAATTAAATTAATCTAATAATGATTATGAATGATAAACAGTAATTAAAATATTAATCTGTCTTCATTATAGGTTTTCAATGGCTTTCAAGACTTAGTAAGTTGGAAACTCTTAATTTAAGGTACAACTCTTCGAAAAATAACATATTGTTTCATATGAATGGTCTTTATCTTTAAGGACTTTAAATTTGAGTGCAAATCACTTGGAAGGAACCATTCATATTCATGGTAAACTTGCTTTACCTTTCTTTTACATTCAAATCAATTGTTGTTTCAGGAAAAGGTGTTGCATAACATTTGCTTTTATACATAATATTAATTGCTCTTTGGTATGGAATACGATTGAATAATTTGATAAATTTGGATAACTTAGATTTAAGCTACAATAAAATTGAAAGCTCCTAACCATCAAAGCAAGGTAAAAATATATATTTCAATTCACTCAACTAAGTTCTTAATTATGTGATCAATGTATAAAATTTCCCATTAACAGTAGCATATAATAGAAATATTCTTCTACAGGAAAGGAGATAAAACTAAGGATGACCAATTTGGAGGTTCTTGATTTAAGTAATAATCTCTTCAAGAACGACACTTTTGCAATCCTTTCTGGCCTTCCAAGTCTAAAGTCCCTGCATATGGGGAACAACCAATTGCAAGGCTCAATAGATATTAAAGGTAAAGCTATTACAACTCCCTTTTTTTTTTTTTTTTTAATTCTATTTTAGAACCCTTTTGCTCATCAAATAGGTAAAATCTCATATCACATTTGGGGATTTTTCCTCTTCATTTAAAGCTTTAGATTTGTTTTGCCGTTTATTTCATTGTAAAGTCATTAAAAATATTCAGTAAAAGATTATTTGAGTAACCAGGCTAACATAATGATTATTTGAATTGAACTTGGACATAGAATTGAATAATTTAAAGAATTTGAAGGAGTTGTATTTACACTCCAACAAAATTGAAAGCCTTCAATCCTCACAAGGTATGCATTTATATTTGTTCAATTAGTTAAGTTGTTATATATAATTAAATATTATGTAAATCTTTTTTTAGTGATGAAATTATGTAAACCTTATGTAGATAGTGGGAGACAGCTGAACTTAACCCATTTAGAAGAATTTGATTTGAGTGATAATCTCATTAAGGACAGCATATTTGCATCACTTAGCGGGCTTTCAAATTTGAAGTATTTGGATATAAGCTCCAATCAGTTAAATGGATCAATAGATATGAAAGGTAAAATTACTTTTTTTGCAAAAATTTTGAATTTGTTAACAAAAATCTTAATTCATGTTTCAAGATAATATAACAAATAAGTTTATCTGTCTCTTTTCTTTAATGATGAAATTATGTAAATTATTTATAGATACTAGGAGACAGTTAAAATTGACCAATTTCTAAAAGCTTGATTTAAGTCATAATCTAATTAATTATTACTTTTCAACCAAAATTTTAACTCTGTTATAAATACTTTAAAAAAAAAAAAACACATTTCGTGTTTTGAGATGATTTAATGAAATTTATATATTACTTTTTTTTTTCAGACTTAGGTGCTTTTACCAACATAGAGGAACTGGTTATGAGCGATAATGATTTGAATGAATTTGTGGCCTGTAAAGGTATGGATTTCAATAAATTTTTTTATTTTTATTTGTGAGGTTTATAATGGTGTAGATGTTTTAATGAACAACAAATTTAGCATATTAAAATTTAATGCTTAATTTTTTAAAGAAAGAAATTAATTATTTATTATATACTTTTTACTACAATATTACAATTCTCTAATTATAATAAAGAATTACATAAGAATCCACCATTTATAAGTGTGACCTCCACATAAAATTTTGTTAGACCTCACACAATTTTGAATTGTGATTACTTAATTGTATTACAATAATTGTAGGTGAAATGCTCTCATTAAACCTAATTTTTTAAAGGAAGAAATACATTATAATTTGATTACTAATTAGAAATGACATATATTTGCATTAGGTAATTGCATTTTTTAAGAAGTGTTGCAGTTGCATACCAAATATTTCCATTTTTATTTGTATTAGCTTGTTGTGTTTTAGAGTTGGACTTGTTTGCTTTTTGCCATTCTGTTTTAGACTACTGCTCATTCTTATTCCCTTTAAAAAAATTTTGCCTTTTCATGTTATAGTTTTGTTTGATTTTCATCTTCTTGATTGTTTTGTATATTAAAATTTATATTAAAAATTGTTACCGTTTCAATATTCTTCTCTATTAAAAATTCATCTCGCATAAATCTTGGATATATAATCTTATCTACAAAAATAAAAATTTACACTTGTTTATTTTTTCCATTTACAGAATATAAGAGTTTGAAAAAGTTAAAAGTTCTTTATCTAAATGGGGTTTTCACCAATGGAAGCATTCCATTACTACTAAAATTAGTAGAGGCATTCCCATCGGTTAAGACCTTCGTTCTACTAGGGAATTACTTAAACAAGACTATGACTACTCAAGATCAAGGTAAGTCATTAATTTATTCCAAAAGGACTAAAAATTAGTAGATGTTTGTTGATTAACATCTAATAATGCCTCCATGCTATGATTACTCAGAATTGCATGTGTGGAGCAATGTGGAGGAAATATTTCTAGACGGTTCTTATCTCAACAACAACATTTTGCAAAGCATTGGAGTATTCACTTCTCTTAAAACTTTGTCTTTATCTGGCTGTGGACTCATGGGTTCCTTGCCTAATCAAGGTAAATTAAAGACTCCATAATTTCTCCAATATAACTTACAGAATACATCTCTTTCTAATAATCCTTTATTCTATTTCTTTTATCTAATATCTCCTATATAATTTGACATGGAAATTAAAATTTAATTAGAATTTCTTCCATGAATTTATAAAATTTTCAGGTTGGTGTGATTTAAAGAACCTTGAAAAGTTGGACATCAAAGAGAATGCATTTGAGGGGATACTTCCTTATTGTTTGGGTAACTTGACATCTCTTCTTGAGTTAGATATCTCCGACAATCAATTTACTGGAAATTTGACTCATTTAGCAAATCTTTCATCACTTAGATCTGTCACCCTTTCAAGAAATCGTTGTCAAATTTCAATGCCATTCCTATCACTTGCAAACCTTCCAAATCTCAAGTTTCTCTTGGCTGATGAAAACAATATAGTAATGGAACCTAATTCCTTTCATACTTCAATTCCAAAGTTTCAACTAAATGTTTTCAGCTTGTCAAAGTGTACAACAGATAAAGGACTTAGCCTACAACCTCCTAAGTTCCTTTATTACCAATATGACTTGAGATATGTTGATCTTTCCTATAACTATTTCAGTGAAACAGTCCCGTTATGGTTGTTAGAAAATAACACAAAATTAGAAAATCTCTTCTTGTTGGGCAATTCTTTCACCGGTCCTCTCTTGTTACCACAACTTCCTAATCCTAAAGTGTCTGTAATTGACATATCTAATAACAAATTGCAAGGCCAAATTCCGACAAATATATGTTCAACTTTTCCAAATTTGGAATGGTTATTGTTATCTAAGAATGCCTTTGAAGGTAATATCCCTCCTTGTTTAAGTAGCATGGACACTTTATCATTTTTAGACCTATCGGACAATCATTTGTCTGGAAGATTACCAGAAGAGTTGATCATGGGAAGTTCATTAGATATTCTTAGGCTATCAAATAACAACCTAAGTGGAAAGATTGTTCCTATGATGTTCAACACAAGCAAGTTGTCAAATTTGTATTTGGATGGCAATAATTTTACCGGAGAGATTCCTGATATTGATGTCTCTGCTTCTGATTTGTCATATTCATCACTAGAGGATATTGATCTCAGTAATAACAGTTTTAATGGAAAGCTCCCAAGATGGATAGGGAATGTACCGCATTTGAAGAGATTGGCTTTGTCCAACAATCATTTCGAAGGTTCTATTCCAATGGAATTGTGCAACTTGTATGAGCTTGAATTTTTGGAGCTTTCTGAAAACAATTTATCTGGCTCTATTCCTTCTTGTTTCAATCCACCATATTTGAGACATGTCCACATGAAGAGAAACAGACTAAGTGGTCCATTGACACTTGTTTTTGATAGCTCTACATTAGTGACATTAGATCTTAGAGGGAATAATTTGACCGGTAATATTCCAAAAAGGATTGGCACATTTTCTACTTTAAGCGTCCTTCTTTTGAAAGATAATCATTTAAACGGTGAAATTCCAGTTCAATTATGCAAGTTGTATTCATTGAGCATCATAGATCTTTCTGGAAATATGTTTTCTGGTCCTATACCTTCTTGTTTGGGCAATTTAACTCTGGCAATGAAAGAGGAGAAGTCTCTCATAGATGATTATTCGTCTATATCAAATCGAATACAGGATCCACTAGTACCAATAGACATTTGGTTTGATTTATCACATATTCGTCCTCATA
Organism: Durio zibethinus; assembly: GCF_047325235.1. Lineage (NCBI taxonomy): Eukaryota > Viridiplantae > Streptophyta > Magnoliopsida > Malvales > Malvaceae > Durio > Durio zibethinus. The sequence goes on along the minus strand of NC_143188.1, from coordinate 16,525,510 downwards.
GCTGCATGGAAGAATGGATAGAGTTTACAACAAAGAGTGTGTCCTACTCATACGGTGGTGACATTCTTAAGTATATGTCTGGAATTGATTTATCTTGTAACAGGTTAACTGGGCAAATCCCAGTGGAACTGGGAAACCTGAGTGAAATCTGTTCGTTAAACTTATCACACAATAACTTAGTCGGAGTTATACCTTCATCATTTTCACAACTTAAGCAAATTGAGAGTTTGGACCTTTCTTACAACAACTTGAGTGGGGGAATCCCTATACAGTTGGTTGAGTTGAACTTTCTAGAGGTTTTCAGTGTGGCACACAATAACTTGTCAGGTAGTACTCCAGAACCAAAAGCTCAGTTTGGGACCTTTGATGAAAGCAGTTACGAGGGAAACCCTCTTCTTTGTGGGCCTCCACTGCAAAATAACTGCTCTAAAACTGACTCACCAACAATAGTACCAACTACAGCAGATGATGAAGGAGAAGGTAGTTTCATGGACACATATGTTTTTTGTGTGAGCTTTCTGGTTTCATATGTGATTGTTTTATTGGTAATTTTTGTTGTTCTATACATAAATCCATATTGGCGACAAGCATGGTTTTCTTTCATTGAGAGTTGCATCACAACTTGTCGCTACTCAGTTGCAGGCAATTTTCTTGAGTTATACATCTTCAAAAGATGTGTTTAGGTGTCATAGGAGATCTTATGATTTGCCCTTAGTTTGATTGTAGTGAAGATTTGGAAAAAGTTTATTTTTGTTGTCAAAAGAAATTTGGTGATTTGATCTTTTAAATGAGGGATTTCTTTTAGCTGATTATTCTGTTAAAATGGTTGTAGAAAGAGTTGTGGATTTGGTTACTCAGATTGCTTAGAAAGAGTACTTTGATGATTTTGCACTTTCAACAGAGCTTTTTGTCTCCGTTGGAACTCTGTTTTTGGTATTTGTTTTGTTTGGAAGGAAGCACTGTCTTTTGGAAATTAGTATTACTTTACAAAATGAGCCAATTCAGCATTGATCGATGAAAATGATCGCAAAATGCATTTATTTTTTTATAGGGTTACAAAATATTCCAAAATAAAAATAATAATAATAAGTTGATATATCTCATACGCAAGAAAATCCCATCAAATAAATAAATTAAATGCATAATCTTTCAAAGCAATAATAAATATAGGGTGTTAGCTACTGGGCCAAGGACTTAGTGTAGTTTGTTAATTAATTATTTTATGATTGTAATTTGATTATGATGTAATAATTAATTATTTAATTAATTATATGATATAATACTTGATTATTACTATAAAAATTTTTAAAAAATAATTAAAATTTCTGAATTCATGCTTTGCATGGTTAATTTTTATTTACAGTACTACTTTTTTTTATAACTTAAAATTTGTTAAATGTAAAACTTTTACCATTAAATTTAGTGAAAATACATTTATTTATTTATTAACAAAGAATATAATTTAAACTTATTTTATTTTATTCTTTTAAAATAATCAAAAATATTTTCAAAATTTTAATTGGATTTATTTTTAGATAATTTTAAAAATATATTCTTTCACATTGATTTGATAATTTTGATGTGTTTTTTTTACAAAAGTCTTATTTTAATTTTTAATGAAAATAATTTAGTAGTAAAAGAGGAAGATTAAAATGTTTTATGTGATTTGATTTAAAAAAATTTTAATTGGATATTTGAATTATAATTTTTTTAATTAATATGATATGCTATTTATTAATCACATGTCATTATTTAAAACTTATAAGATTAAAAGTAAATATCAAATTAATTAATAAATTTATAATTTAAATTATTAAAAAATTTTAAAATTAAAATATTTAGTTTTTTATATTTAACTTAAAAATCTATTCATATATTGAAAATAAACCCCTAAAAAATGATCAAACTACCCCTCTCTTGGTTTGATAAGAATTTGACATATAACCAAATTGATTATTTTGCCTTCATACCATAATTAAAAAATATCTTTTTCTTTTATAATTATTTACTATAATACTCCATATCATAATTATAGAAAATTCTTCTCTTAAATTAATTATTATACTCTCATACCATAATAAAAAAAATACATATTCTCTTATAATTATTTATTATAATATCCTCGTACCATAATTATAAAAATGTTCTTTTTATTATTAAATTACAAAAATACCAATTCTCTTATTATTGACTCAAATTACTATAATACCTTCCTGACATAATTATAAAAATACATTTCTCATAATTGATCAAAATTACTATAATACTCTTTCACCGTAATTACAAAAATGTTTTTATGAATGCTTAATAGAAAGTTGACATGTGATACTTTGTTTCAAAATTAATAACATATATTAAAATAATCTTTTTGATAATTAGTATAACAACCCTTTGTTTTTTTGATATGATATCGATATGTATCTAAATTTACTATAATACATTTATATCATAATTACAAAAATACTTATCTTTTTATAATTAATTAAAATTATTATAATACTCTCTTACAATAATTACAAAAATACCACTCATAGTATAATTGACTAAAATTATTAAAGTATGGTTCTTAATAAAATTACAAAAATACTCCTACCACAAATGGCAAAAAATTACTATAATGCCTTTCAAATGGAAATGCTTTTATGAGTACTTCATAAGAAGTTAACATGTGGTATTTTGTTTCAAAATTACTATAACACATCTATTAAATTATATATTAATTTTTAACATAACATAAAATTAATCACATATTAAAGTACTAAAATATCATTACAATTGGTTTATAAAAATTTGACATGTGATATTTTATTTAAAAATTACTATAATATCATTATTAAATTACATATGAAATTTTAACATCATATAAAATTAACTACATTCTAAATTACTAAAATACCTTGGCCGTTGCTTAATAAAAATTTGACATGTGAAATTTTGTTTTAAATTCACTATAATAACCCTATTAAATTCTTATTAAATGTTAAATAACATATTAAAATAATTCCCGTAGAAATTGTTATAACACCACTTTGTTTATTTGATGTGATTTTGATATGTATCTAAATTTATTATAATGCTTTTACATTATAATTAAGAAAATACCTTTTTTCTTATAATTAGTCAAAATTATGACAATGCCCTTCTACCATAATTACAGAAATACCAAAATTACTATTATGTCATGCTATTATAATTACAAAAATACTCCTTATTATATTTAATCAAAATTACTATAATACCCCTCATCCACGCCTACTTCACTGGATCCTTTTTCCCATTTAAGGCATCAATCTATTTTGGTATCATTAATTATTTTCTTATCGTCAAGGTTTACCTTTGGTTTTCCTGGAGGATCCAATACCAAAGTGGTACCATGATACTAGGATAAAAGGCTTATTGCAAGTAGAATATCAAATTATAATGTGGCTCTCTGAATTCCCTGTCCTTCCCTCCCTGGATTTAGAAGTGATAAAATCCATGTAGCGCTTCCCGGAATTAAAATCTTATGGTGAAGTATTACTTAGCCGTGCTAACTGAAGTCTTCCAACATTTGCTCTCCTTATGTGGGAACTAAGCTAAATAGAGAACTCAATTATTTTGTTTGCTTAGAATGGCAAGGTTATTTTCTAAAACCTTCTAAAAAATTGAGGTGATAGAGGCAAAGCCGCTTAGAGGATTGAGGTAGAATATAAAATGAGAGAAGAGTGAGCTTACCACCTGTGGCTGTGTTTATTCTAAACCTTTTAGCCTTTGTTATGTGTGCTTGATCGTCAATGATGAATTATTACTTTCTTCCTTTATCCTTTTTCAGGGTCTGTTTTTATTTTTTTTTGTTTGGTATCAATGTAAATGATTGTTGATAAGCTGGCTGGCATTTATCTTGGTCCCTCTACCGTTTAGCTTAGGGTAATTGTGCTTTGTAATAATAATAATAATTTTTTAATTATTGACCGTAGTTGAAAGTAGGCGGTATGAACTTTACCAACACTGTATGCTATTCTTGTAGTCTATGAATTTTAAATTGGGTTGAAGTTCAACTCATGTCTTATGTTCTTTTTTCTGTTGGTTAAAAGAAAAGGGAAAAAGGAAAAGCCAGTTATGTTATTGATATTCTTTTTATGTTGTCCAGTTGGTAAAAGAGAATTCAGTTGAGAATAATATGGTCATTACATGTATGTTACAGGATTTGGAAATCATTTAACCTGAAATGCCTGTATATATGGTGTTGCAACGTGGATATCCACCAACATCGACAGGTCCTAAGCCGAACAAACTACTGCAAAAGAATAATGTAATGATAACAACTTAAAGTTGTGATCTGTGTTTTCAGTTGCGAGGCTTGCGTGATGGTGTCTCAGCTCTCTCAGCTAAGTTTTGCAGACCCTTAGTCAATTGCTGGGTCGATTGGAATGGAATTGGGGAAGAGGGGAGTTTGCAAAATCCAACAGTGGCACTTTCCAAGAGATGGTTTTGAGAACCAAACTCAGGTAAGTGATGAATATTGAGTTGAACATTCCAAAAGATTTGGGTTTCCGTGGTATTCTAGCCTTTCCTCTTCTCAATACAATCGATTTGATCCATTTTTTACAAAAATAACAACACCTTACGAAAAGAGGCTATTTTTTACAAATATAACATTCTCTTACAAATAGAGTTGTGCATGAATAAGTTGGATCAAATAAAATAAAATTCTATTGATATTTTTAAGTAGAATTGATAATTCATGTTATTATATTATGTAAAATATTATATTCATATCGTATTTTATATGAATATAACATATTACAGTTTTACGAAAACATAAAATTTAATTTTTTAATTTTATTAAATTTATTTATAATTTTTTAAAAAAATTTAAATTATATTATTTTTACATCTTTTTGTTGTATCGTATTTTAAAATGACAAATTTACTTTTAAGTTTAGGATCCATCTGACCCATCTATTTATATCCAAATCAATCATTTTTACTGTTTAAAAATATTAAAAATTATTTTTAAATTAATAATTTTAATATGTTCTAAAAGATTTGAATTTTAAATTTAAATAAAAAATATTTATTACCGTAAAAATAATCCATTGTTGCCCAAAAAAAAAAATCCAGATCAAATCAAGTAAAACCTGACCCTTAAAATCCAACTCCAATGAAATTCGATTAGACATTAAACTATCTTTTTTATACCAAAAGGTTTATCTTGCAAAGTTTAGTTCGGTTTTTAGAACTTCTTTGTCATGTAACATTTATACACAACAATCTAATTTCCCTATCTTCTCAACTTATATTCTCACCAAAAAAACATATATTAAAACAAATCTAGAAAGGGAACCATCCGAACCTGAATTTTTACTGTAACATCAAACAATCTGCTCCTTAGAAATCAACTCTAGGCTTGATTTTGTAACAACCAAACTGCGATTCTTTTTTAAGGCTTTATGAAAGGTGCTTGGTCAAAAATTTGCACCCGGGTTGTGTGTGAAGAATTATAAGTTGTCCATTTACACTGTAATTAACTAATTAAGTTTACCTTAGTAAATCAAAATTCATGAATTCATAAATTCTGAAGATTGGACAGTCCTCATAAGCTCCTTCAAATTTGCGAGCACACGTCGCGGTCCTAAGCTCTTGATGCCGATGAAATTCAAAAGTTGCTCTATATCCTGCAAGCACAGGGAAGACTTTTGTGAATTCATTTCAAAATGAATATTTGAAAATATATATATATAATTAAAATGTCATGCATCTCAACAAACATTTTTTTGTACAAAAAAAAAAAAAAACCTGTAGCCTAAAAATAGAGAAAGAACTTGTAGGTACTAAAATTTGAATCTTATATCGGTTAAATGTCGCTTATGATTGCATAAACAATTGATTTAACTCAAGAAACATTTTGCAAAAAGGAACATTGACTAACTCTTAAAAACATTATTACAACAAATTAAGACAAGGATGAATGCTAGCTTGACCCATTGAGATTTGTCACGCACCCATACATTCATATGAATATGAAGTTGGTCACAAATATACATTTCTAACCCATTTGCAGTATGTTGGCCTTCTATGCTCAGATAACAAAATTTAACATTAATATTTCAAGATTCCTTAACAGATAATTATAAGGTTAGTATGTGTTAGTCTCATTTGAGAAGTATCCACTCTTTCTCTACTTTTGTTCTTCCTTACAAACCCCTCTTAACCTAAAATGATATTTGGCCTTAACCATATTCAGTAAAATATAAATAGACCATGGAGACAAGCAACTTAATCTGGTCTACCAATGATTGACTGAACTCCCTTCTATATAAGTGTTCAGGTTTAATGCTTGCTATATTTGAAATTGATTAACAACATCATAAAAACTTCAATAGTTAGTTACCATAAAATGGCAATTTCTTTCATTAAAATGTTACAAATATCAGAACAGCTAGAAGATATACAATGGTAAAACAAGTAAACAAGCAGAATGTTACATAGTGGTTTACACTTGATACACTAATGTAACAATTACAAGTGGATTGGGAAACTATTTCCGATTAAGGAGTTGGGAATAGAATTATTTTATATGACAAAACAAAGATTAAAATTTTAAAGAGAAGGGGACATAAGAGGAGAAAGAGAAGGGACCAAAATTGGAAACTCAAATAATTTGCATGTTTCCCAATTAGCCTTTTGATAATTTAGGAGAGAGGAGATTTTGAGTGCTATTGGATGTAAGGTCTGACCATCATCACGGTTTTTCCTATTTAGTGAATAATCCTATATCAGACATTTAAGAATAAGGACTGAGCAAATTAAAATTCATTGATGTGCAAGACTTAGATTATTAGAACAAACAGAAACTTAGTAAAAGATAAACCACATAGAAAGTTAGAAGCAGTGTAAACTTATTACAATAATGTAAGTGGATTATAAGTGAGCATTTCTCCTTAAGGAATTTGCAACTAAGGCATTATAAACAAAAGAGAAGAAAAGAATAAACTTCTGGAAAGAATTTTCAAAGTAGGGAAACAAGGGAAGAGGAAGAGAAAGGGCCAGAAACTGGAAAAACAAAAGTTTGGTCACTACCTTTCCCATTTAGATGTTTAGCTGAGTTATGGGGAATGGGATTTGAGTGCCAGACCTCTTTTAGACGTAAGGTGTGGCTATTATCACATTTTTCAAATCTGTTGATAATCCTTCATCTCATCTCATAGTTAAAAATAAGGATTTAATGTTACACTCTGATATGGCTGGTGACATTTATAGATTGTCTTAAGAGCCTATTCCCTGAAACTGGATGAAATTAAATACAAAATCTACGGACTTTTCAACCATGATGATGAATCTTGATTAGCCACGGCCAACAACATAATATGACTTGTAAATGATATATATTTGCCTTAGATAATTGCTTTCTTTAAGAAGTGTTGCAACGGCATATCAAATATTTCCCTTTTTGTTTGTATTACCTTGTTGTGTCTTAGAGTTGGACTTGTTTGCCTTTTGTCATTCTGTTTTAGATTACTACGTATTCTTATTACCGTTTAAAAAATTTTGCCTTTTCATGTTACCGTTTTGTTTGATTTTCATCTTTTTGATTGTTTCGTATATTAAAATTTATATTAAAAATATTTAACGATTCAATATTCTTCTCTATTAAAAATTCATCTTGCATAAATCTTGAATATATAATCTTTCTACAAAATTGAAAGCCTTCATTCCTTACAAGCTATGCTTTTATATTTGCTCAATTAGTTAAGTTGTTATATATAATTAAATATTATGTAAATCTTTTTTTAGTGATGAAATTATGCAAACCTTATGCAGATAGTGGGAGACAGCTGAACTTGACCCATTTAGAAGAATTTGATTTGAGAAATAATCTCCTTAATGACAGCATATTTGCATCGCTTAGCGGGCTTTCAAATTTGAAGTATTTGCTTATAAGCTTCAATCAGTTAAATGGATCAATAGATATGAAAAGTAAAATTACTTTTTTTCCAAAAATTTTGATTTTGTTAACAAAAATCTTAGTTCATGTTTCAAGATGATATAACAAATAAGTTCATCTATTTCCTTTCTTTAATGATGAAATTATGTAAATTATTTATAGATATTGGGAGACAGTTAAAATTGACCAATTTCTAAAGGCTTGATTTAAGTCATGATCTAATTAATTATTACTTTTCAACCAAAATTTTAACTCTGTTATAAATACTTAAAAAAAAAAAAAACACACATTTCATGTTTTCAAATGATTTAATGAAGTTTATTTATTACATTTTTTTCCAGACTTAGGTGTTTTTACCAACTTAGAGGAACTGGATATGAGCTATAATGATTTGACCGAATTTGTAGCCTGTAAAGGTATGGATTTAAATAAATTTTCTATTTTTATTTGTGAGGTTTATAATGATGTAGATGTTTTAATGATCCACAAATTTAGCATATTAAAATTTAATGCTCAATTTTTTAAAGGAAGAAATTAATTATTTATTATATGATTTTTACTACAATACTACAATTCTCTAATTATAATAAAGAATTAGTAAGAATCCACCACTTATAAGTGTGATCTCCATATAAAATTTGTTGGACCTCACACAATTTGGAATTGTGATTACTTAATTGTACTACAATGATTGTAGGTGAAATGCTCTCATTAAAATTAATGCCCAATGTTTTAAAGGAAGAAATTCATTATAATTTGATTACTAATTAGAATATGATATATATTTGCATTAGATAATTGCTTTCTTTAAGAAGTGTTGCAGCTGCATACCAAATATTTCCCTTTTTGTTTGTATTAGCTTGTTTGCTTTTGCCATTCTGTTTTAGACTACTACTCATTCTTATTCCCTTTAAAAAAATTTTGCCTTTTCATATTGCAGTTTTGTTTGATTTTCATCTTCTTGATTGTTTCGTAAATTAAAATTTATATTAAAAATTGTTAACATTTCAATATTCTTCTCTATTAAAAATTCATCTTGCATAAATCTTGGACATATGATCTTATCTACAAAAATAAAACTTCACACTTATTTATTTTTTCCATTTACAGAATATAAGAGTTTGAAAAAGTTAAAAGTTCTTTATCTAGATGGGGTTTTCACCAATGGAAGCATTCCATTACTATTAAAATTAGTAGAGGCATTCCCATCAGTTAAGACCTTCTATCTACTAGAGAATTACTTAAACAAGACTATGGTTGCTCAGGATCAAGGTCAGTCATTAATTTATTCGAAAAGGACGTAAATTAGAAGTTGTTTATTGATTAACATTGAATACTACCTCTTATACTATGACTACTCAGAATTGCATGTGCGGAGCAATGTGAAGGAAATATTTCTAGGCGGTTCCTATCTCGACAATAACATTTTGCAAAGCATTGGAGTATTCACTTCTCTTAAAACTTTGTCTTTAAGTAACTGTGGATTTAGTGGTTCCTTACCTAATCAAGGTAAATTAAATACTCTATAATTTCTCCAATATAACTCATGGAATACATCTATTTCCAATAATCCTTTTTTCTATTTCTTTCATCTAATATCTTTTATATATATTCTATTTTGGAAATCAAAATTTAATTAAAATTTCTTCCATGAATTTATAAAATTTTCAGGTTGGTGTGATCTAAGGAACCTTAAAAGTTTGGATATCAGTAGGAATGCACTTGAGGGGATACTTCCTTATTGTTTGGGTAACTTGACGTCTCTTCTTCAGTTGGATATCTCCTACAATCAATTTACAGGAAATTTGACTCCTTTAGCAAATCTTTCATCACTTGGATTCGTCTTCCTTTCAAGAAATCATTTTCAAATTTCAATGCCATTCCTTGCAAACCTTCCAAATCTCAAATTTCTCTTGGGTGATGAAAACAAGATGGTAGTAGAACCTGATTCCTTTCATACTTCAATTCCAAAGTTCCAACTAAATTTCATCAGTTTGTCAAAGTGCACAACAGATAAAGGACTTAGCCTACAACCTCTTAAGTTCCTTTATTACCAATATGACTTGAGATATGTTGATCTTTCCTATAACTATTTCAGTGGAACAGTCCCGTTATGGTTGCTAGAAAATAACACAAAATTAGAAAATCTCTTCTTATTGGGCAATTCTTTCACCGGTCCTCTCTTGTTACCGCAACTTCCTAATCCTAATGTGTCTGTAATTGACATATCTAATAACAAATTACAAGGTCAAATTCTGACAAATATATGTTCATCTTTTCCAAATTTGGAAAGGTTATTCTTATCTAAGAATGCCTTTGAAGGTAATATCCCTCCTTGTTTAAGTGGCATGAACACTTTATCAATTTTAGACCTATCGGACAATCATTTGTCTGGAAGAGTACCAGAAAAGTTGATCATGAGAAGCTCATTAGATATTCTTAGGCTATCAAATAACAACCTAAATGGAAAGATTGTTCCTATGATGTTCATCAACACAAGCAAGTTGTCAAAATTGTATTTGGATGGCAATAATTTTGCTGGAGAGATTCCTGATATTGATGTCTTTGCTACTGATTTTTCATATTCATCACTAGAGGATATTGATCTCAGTAATAACAGTTTTAATGGAAAGCTCCCAAGATGGAAAGGGAATGTACCGTCTTTGGAGAGATTGGCTTTGTCCAACAATCATTTCGAAGGTTCTATTCCAATGGAATTGTGCAACTTGTATGAGCTTGAATTTTTGGAGCTTTCTCAAAATAATTTATCTGGCTCTATTCCTTCTTGTTTCAATTCACCATATTTGAGACATGTCCACCTGAAGAGAAACATACTAAATGGTCCATTGACACTTGCTTTTAATAGCTCTTCATTAGTGACATTAGATCTTAGAGGGAATAATTTGACCGGTGATATTCCAAAATAGATTGGCACATTTTCTGCTTTAAGCGTCCTTCTTTTGAAAGAAAATCATCTAGACGGTGGAATTCCAGTTCAATTATGCAAGTTGTATTCATTGAGCATCATAGATCTTTCTGAAAATATGTTTTCTGGTCCTATACCTTCTTGTTTGGGTAACTTAACTCTGGCAATGAAAGAGGAAAAGTCTTTTGTAGATGACCCTTGGTATATAAGATATACAATGGAGGATCTATCTATTTTGATTGATTCACGTGTTTATCCCCATAGCTACATGGTAGAAGAGATAGAGTTTACAACAAAGAGTATGTCCTACACATATGGTGGTGACATTCTTGAGTACATGTCTGGGATTGATTTATCTTGCAACAAGTTAACAGGGCAAATCCCTCCCGAATTGGGAAACTTGAGTGAAATCCATTCGTTAAACTCATCACACAATAACTTGATCGGAGTCATACCTTCATCATTTTCAAAGCTTAAGCAAATCGAGAGTTTGGATCTTTCTTACAACAACTTGACTGGTAGAATCCCTATACAGCTGGTTGAGTTGAACTCTTTAGAGGTTTTTAGTGTGGCACACAACAACTTGTCAGGTAGTATTCCAGAACCAAAAGCTCAGTTTGGGACCTTTGATGAAAGGAGTTACGAAGGAAACCCTCTTCTCTGTGGGCCTCCATTGCAAAATAACTGCTCTAAAACTGACTCACCATCAATAGTACCACCTACAACAGACGATGAAGGAGAAGGTAGTTTCATGGACACATGTTTTTTGTGTGAGCTTTCTGGTTTCATATGTAATTGTTTTATTAGGAATTTTTGTTGTTCTATACATAAATCCATATTGGCGACAAGCATGGTTTTCTTTCATTGAGAGTTGCATCACTACCTGTCGCTACTCAATTGTGGGCAATTTTCTTGAGTTATACATCTTCAGAAGATGTGCCTAGGTATCATGGGAGCTCTTATGATTTGCCTTTTGTTTGAATGTGGTGATGAAGATTTGGATAAAGTTGATTTTGTTGTCAGAAGAAATTTGGTGATTTGATCTTTTAAATGGGGGATTTCTTTTAACTTACTGTTCTGTTAAAATAGTTGTAGGAAGAGTTGTGGATTTTGCACTTTGAACAGAGCTTTATGTCTCTGTCGAAACTCTATTTTTGGTATTTGTTTTGTTTTGAAGGAAGCCTGTAGCTTTGTGTCTTGTTGATTTTATTTTCTACACAAATATTCAATTCTCTATTCTCCATCATCTACAAGTTATTAGTAATATCTTTTCCAAGTTATTATTCAAATTGGCAAATTTTTCCTCATTAGTTTTGACTTAGTTTTGAGCTTCTAGTAAATGATTTCTGGCATAAATTGTAGTGAAGGCAAAGATTGCTGGCTATGGCCTACCAAGAACGTTTCTAAAGTTGTATTGGTTGGCTTCATTTGTTTTAACCAGATTTTATATCGATCGTAAAAAGCTTTTTCAATTTATTTTCTTTGATGCTTAAAAAATTAGATTTTAAACAAAAACAATACTAATTGTATTAGTAAGAATTTGAATTTTAAATGAAATACATCACCATAAGTCAATAATTAAGAATATATAAAATTTTTTAAAAGAAATTCTATCATATTAAAGTAATATGAAATAGTCAAGAATGTGCTTTGTTTTTTATTATTTATCAATTTCTCATTTCTAGCTCTTTTATAGAGGTTTTTTTATTTAAAATTACTTAATATTTGTTGTCTTTCGGAAATTAGTATTAGTTTATAAAATGGGCCAAATAAGCATTTATTGTTGAAAATATCATTTTGATCGCAAAATGCAATTATTTTCTTTTATAGGGTTACAAATTATTCCAAAATAAAAAAATTAGGTTTATATATCTCATACACATGCAAACCCCATCAACTAAATAAATTAAATGTTGAATCTTCCAAAGCAACAATGAGATCATGACTTAGTAGTTATATTATAATTTATTAATTAATTATTCAGTAATTGTAATTTTATTATGATATAATAATTGATTATTCAGTTAATTATATGAATATAATACTTGATTATGATTATAACGATTATAAAAAACTAGAATTTTTGAATCCATTCTTTGCATGGTTAATTTTTATTTTTAAAAAAAGCTTAAATAATATATACATATAAATAATGATTTCAAAAGTTCAAAGAGTTTCTCTTTAAAAAAACAACCCTCATACTACTTTATTCAAAAATTAAAAATAAAAAATAAATTTAAAAAACATAAAAAATAATAAAAATAAAACAGCAAAGGTATCAAAGGAAAAAACAATTAAAAAAAAAAAGAATAACCTCATATCTAACTGTAGCATTTCCATGAAAGAAAATGAAATAATGGAGTAAAATCCTCATCCCCTTTCACCGTAAAGAACTTATGTGTAAAATTGATCACATATAAACCAATAAATAATCATAAAATAAGTACAGCAGGTCCACAAATAATTAATAATTGCTATACGAAGATTACAAAAAATAAAACACATTTAATTATTTCTAATAAAATTGATTATATTAATTTTTTAAAATATTTATTTTTAAATCATTGATTAATGGAGAATGAGAAAAGATTAAAATTAATCTATACCTTATTACTAAGGATCCAGAACATCAACTTAACATTTGTAAATTGAATTACTTAATTTCATCTAATGACACTTGTCCTAAAAAATTATATAGGGTTTGCATCCATGAGGTATCGATTGGAAACCACGGCTATAGTTAGGAACATAGATATGAATATATATATATCTATATATATATATATTCATAGAATTTTTTGGTTTTTTTCTACATTGATCCAACTAAATTTAAATAAAATAAAAACTATATATATATATTCATAGAAAATTTTGGTTTTTTTTCTGCATTGATTCCACGAAATTTAAATAATAATAAAAATAATAAAATAAAATTTTATCTATTTTATACAACAAAATACAAGTAAAATGACTAAAAAAAATCAAATCTATTATACTATAATAGTTGTCCAATTATGTACATGGATACACTCAAACAATTATATATAGAAATTAGCAATTATAAAATAGTGTTATTCAACTTTTTTTCTAATAATGGGATAAGATATATTTAAATTTATCATTTATATTTTAGATTTGGGGAAAGGAGATTAGGTTGGGTTAAATTAATGTTAGAGGGGTTTATCATTTATAATTTTTTCAAAAATATAATCTATTTATATATTGTTGAATTATATAAAAAGTGCTAATAATCTTGCAGTCATTTGGTAGTTAATATGGCATTAAACTCCTAATTTTTATGATCATAATTTTATTCTTGACATATTCAAATATAAAAAAATTAAGGGTTCAAATTTATATTAGAATGATCATTGATTAGTACTATACACCTACCAACATCAAGTCAATATTGATTTTAAATCTTAACACTAATTAACTCATTTAAAAATAATTAATTAAAATAAAATTTTAAAAAACAGGACAACCTAAATCGTTTTCTCAAATCTTCATCTAAAAAAGTTGATAACAACTTAAGATAAAAAGTTAATCACTGATCTCAAAAAAAAAAAAAAAAAACTCCCAATGAAGATTTGATTCCATTCTCTTTTGTTCTTTGCTATAGATGGCTGTAACTTCTAGCAAAAAATGATAAATATTTATGGAAGAGATATCAATGCGGTGATGTTCTTAGAGACTGCGAGAGGAATATTAGAGGTTTGTTTTATGGCCTTCTTGGTGATCAGGAGTCAAATACTGCAGAAGCTTTGGCCATTAAGACTGCACTTCAAATGTTTCTTCTTCACCTTGGCTGGGAAAGGGAGCTCTAGTTTTGAAACTAGATTCAAAAGTAGCAGTGAGTTTGATATTTGCGGAAATTGATAGGCTACTGGAAATCATAGGAGAGGTTAAGTTTGTACACTTTTTTAAAGAAGCCAATTACTTTGCTGATTCATTGGCAAGGAAGGGGGTACAGTCTTGTTTGTTTTAGGCATGGCTGTAATATGATAATATTTCCTGTGGTGAATAGGTAGTTTCTGGAAATATTGTTATCAGGTGTAAAGACTGTTTCTGATCAATAAAATTGTGTTAAATGAGAAAAAAAAAACGAAGAGAAGTTTTCAATACATTCTTGATTAAAAACCTAAAGCCTAATCTAAAAGAAGTAAGTTTTAATCAAAATTAATGAAAAAATTAAGAAGATGAGAAAAGAGAGGAGAAATTGCTAGAGCTTCTTCATTTTTTCATTAAAGCCCTAGTTCATATTTTTTTTCAATTAATGGTTAGTTATTACTTGTTAAATATGTTAATTAAGGAGAAAGGTTATTATGGATTAGTCTGGTTTCACTTTCATACATAAATAGGTTAGTTAAGGATTAAAGGCTATTATGGATTAATTTGGTTTTGCTCTCATAGAAGCGTGATATTAGTTTCAATCTTTTAAAAAAATATAATGTGGTATTTTATTATTGATTTTCAAAAATTTACTTCTAGGATCATTATGATGTTAGTGAAACCCAAAAAAATATGTAGTATAAATTTTATACATATAATTAAATATTATATGACTTCTTATTAAATTTTTTTTTTATTTGGCTTTGATTTAAGGGATTTCTTTTCGAGCCATTGCTAAGAAAAATGGACATTTCGTGAGGAATTGAGAGTGCCACCTAATACATCCTTCATGGCAAATAAAGAAAACAACCAATGCTTTTTTTTTCTTCTTTTCCTTTTTGCTATTTTTTCACAAATTTTGGATTGCCATTTTTGTTTAATTTGGGCTTAGAAAGCCCCAAAATAATTTGGATTGCCTTTCCTTTTCTCTTTCCTTTTAAGATTTTACTCTCTTTTTCTTTTTGTATTTTTGTAAAAATTTGTTTGCCGATGAACTTGTATCATTAAAAATAAACTTACATTTGTTAAAAGGAAATAAAATTTTTTCAAAAAAATTACCTTTAGATCTTTCAAACAAGTTTAGATTTAAGTAATTTTTAATGACTTGCCTTTAGTTTTTTTCGTTTTGATTTACTAGAATTTGCGACATCCACTATGTGGGTGAAAAATAATGTATTGAAAATAAATTTGTAAAAAAAGTGTATGCAGGTATATATATTTTTTAAAGCGGATAGGCGTATGTGTCTTTTAATTTATACGTGAAGCATATCAATAACCTCTCCTTTTTATGGATGTTTCTTCAAAGTTTTTTTTCATAGCCATAGTAGGGTGGGTTTTATCATAGGTGTTTACATCATGAAGTGTTGGGTACTTGGGTGTAATTGTTCTTTGGTGTAGTACCTTGATATTAGGTTCTTTGTTATAGTGTTCACATTTGGGTTCTTTTTGATGCATCATGTGGGTTGTACTGGTGTATGGATCTTTTCTTTTCTAGCTACAGCTAGCCTCGTAACCTTTGAGTTACATTAATAAATTGTGGCTTACCAGAAAAATGTATTTTTTCATTTTTAAATTTTTTTATATTGTTATTTATTTTTTTATCAATTCACTCAACTGAACTTGTGTCATTAGACTCATAACATCAAATTTAACCAAAAATTTTATATTAGCATTAGACTTTTGACACACTGAAAAAATTGTTGCTTTGAACAAAATTGTGTATTGAAAAAAATAATATGTAAAAAAAGATGAGTAATTTTTTAAAGTGAAAACATATTTGTATCTTTTATTTAAATTTTTTATAATAAGTTTTTTGCCAATTCACCCAACTAGCTGGTATTACTTGAGACATCAAATTCAATTGGGAGTGTATGACTATAAATATCTATATCTATACTAATATTAAAGGGATGTTATGTCGATCAATTCAAGGAACTGATGTAAATGCAGCAAAGATTAGGACTTTCATGTGACGGGTTTGTCACGGTATTATACAGGTAATGGTTAATTTGGCTAGAAGGCAGATTCCAGTGGAGAAAACTTGCTTGCGGTGCAGGGTGGTGAATGTCCCTTGGCAACATTAGTATGGGAATACCTAAACCATTAGTGGGAGTACGATAATAAAGTGCAGCAAGAGAGTAAAGGTTGGTTCCCTAAGATGATTATGAAACTTAAGTATGAACAATTCCAATTGTTTGCGATAGCATGATGGATAATATGGAACGATCGAAATAATGAGGTTCATAGAGAGCAAAGGAGTTTACTCGCATCAGCGACATTCATCAAAACTTTCTTGCTGGAATTCAACCAAGCTCAGCAGAAACAGATCATAATGCAGCAAACGCCAAATGGGTATCTCAAAAATGGAAACTCTCAATTAGTGACTGCTATAAAGTAAACTTCGATGGGGCCTTGACGGAAAGCGAAAACTGGATGGAATAGGAGTGATTATATGAGATAGTGAAGGGATGATAATATGTGCACACACAGCCAACTTGCCAAAAATAACAAACTCGTTTGTGCCGAGAATATCATTGCTTTCTACAGCTGCATGGGCTTAACCCACTAAAAAAACTGTCCACTTTTCCTTTAGTTCATTTCTGCATCTCCACTCTACAAAACTCTCTGCTAATTCCGGCCCCCTTTATTTTGCGTTGAAAGAAAGCCTGTGCATTTGTGTTTTTGTAACAATATCTCTGCTAAGCCTCTGCATTTCCATCTAAGCCAAGTGCATTTGCTCTCCATGAGATTACTATCTTCATCTTCCGCTAATCCTCTATCTTTTTCACATTTTTACGTCTATAATTTTCAAATCAGTTTAGAGACAAAAATCTAACAAATCTTTTCTTAATTTTTAAAAAATCCCTGATTTTTTCCTGTCCAGTTTCAGCTCAATCGTTGTCATTTTCTCCGTTAGTGTCGTTTTGAAACAGGTACTTCCTATCTCTCTTCATTTTGATTCTGATTTTGTAATGAACGAAATGGTTAACAATATATTTTTTTTATTTCGATCGAGATTAAGTCTTATTTGATGCAGCTTATCTTGATTTTGTTGTTTGGTCAAGTTCAATCTCAATTCTAAGTGGTTTTTTCTTGTGATTTGTGATTTGGTACAACGTGTGAACAACAAATTTAACCGATTGAACCTAGTTCCTTGAACAATTTGTTGTGGAGTCAGTAAACTATAAAAATATAGATTCTTGATTTCCTTGGTCAATTTCTTGTGCTACATTAGTATGATGACAGTGTCTATTTTCCATTTTTCTAAGTTCTCGTGAATGGAAAGAATTGCATGTTTGCAGCAATTGTTAGGAAGGACCAAACGTGGGTTTAGTTGAAGTTTAGGGAATAAGTTGTGGGGTATGTTATTTTGTAGTTTATTATTTCTTGCATTTTGAATCAGAGTTTCTTGGGCTCATAAGCACCTTCACCTACTGAGAGTTTTTAACTCATTTTCTCTAAATTGTTTAGGAGTGATTGGGTTAGCCTTAATGAAGGCAAGGGCATTAAGAAGGATCAATATGGATTTACCCTTGTGAATTCCTCAAATTTAATTCATACGAGCAAGGATCTAAAAGATGAACCTTTTGTATTTGCTTCCCAAGCAAAACAAGTATTTTATGTACAAGATCCTTGGTATGAGAACTGGAAAATTATATTGAATGCAATACCAAGAGATTTGTATGTATGGGTGTGGAATCAAATGAGGAAGAAGGGTGAATTTACTGTGATCTCGTTTTCTTGTAATTAAGAGATTTCTTTGATGATCAAATAGGTAAGTCTTGAATTTGATTTTTCTTTTTCACTTTGTCTTTTTATATGTATTCCTTCTAATAGGTTTTTTTTCTCTTTTGTGCAGGTTTTCTTAGCAGTGTAAATGTCTCTTCTAAGGTGACCCGTCCCTCTCATTTTCTCTCTTTTCTCTTCCCTTCCTCTGATATTTTGCTTGCCTGTCTCATGTTATGCACACAGAAAGAATATCGCTTTACTATTACTGTTGGTATAAAAGTTGTTTGATGTGAATGTACCTGCTATTACTTGAGAATAGAGCTGATGCGACTGAAATAACAATGCTTGTGGTTCTTTTTATATTTTCCCTACTGATGTCGTGTCTTTATCATTTGATTTCTGGGTTTTTATTGTATCAGTTTCAACTTTATGATTTAATATCTTTGTCTTGACTTTTCATCTATGTTAGTTTCAAAATATTTTAGACATTCTGAATTGAGTTTGCTTTTAATGCAGCAAGATTTCTTCCAGAAACTTATGGAGCTATTCAGAATCTGCGACTTGGAAAATATAGACGGTCTTCAAATGATATTTAAAATAGTCAAGGGGATAAGTTAGTACTCTTTCTCACTTGAATGCTCTTATTTCTTAGTTAAGGAATGATTGTATTTTACAGGTGATTCATGGATCTGTGGTTTATATTATTATTTGCTTTACAGTTTTGCTCAACAGTCCTCAAGTTTTGGAGAAAATTTTTAGGGATGAATTAATTATGGATATCATTTGTTATCAGATTTATTACCTGCGACTATTGCTGGATTGACTTGGATGTTTACTTTGCAAATTTACTTATATAACTGCTAAACTGTAATTTATTGATCCAAAACTAGAGTCTTAGCTTCTGCATAATAACTTCATATTTTAAAAGTTGCATAGAATTGCTAAGATACATTTTAACTTTTATTGCAAGTAGTTATGATGTGTGATTTCATGTCATTATTGAAGAATACATGTCAGTTTTTGCAAGTTATTGATTATACGAGAAACAGTTCTTTACATGAAATTTTTAGGTGTAACAATTATCTTGCATTGTTCGTCGGGTTGAAGTTGTTTGATGCTTGTTCTATTTTCATGTTCATTAGCTTTACAATTGATTATTTTTCTAAACTGCATGTTGGGTTGACATTTAGTATCTAGTCATGTCTTTATTTGTGTAATTTTTGCTTTTGATTGCGTTTTCCGGGATGTTGTTTTGGCAAGGGTGTTGAATGAGGCCACAGTTGCCAGTCTCAATTCTATAATTCATTCAAATAATGCTAATGTAAGATTTGTAGTGTTTGTTGTTAGTATATTAGGCTTTTTGTTTCCTTTGCACTAACTGCGGCATCGTATTGTAGGTTATTTCTTTGTTGAAGGATGACAGCACCTTTATTGAGGAATAATTTGCAAGTTTGAGATCTCCAACCACATCTTCTGCATCAAAAAAATTTGGTAATTGTTGGAAACTTTAGACAATAAAATTCTTCCGATTTCAACTATAAGATTTTTTAAAAATTTTTTACTACGAATCAATTTCGATGTCAATTTATCACATTTATTCAGCCAAATAAGTTATCATTTGGTCTAAGCGATTTACGTTATGCATTAGTTTTTTTCCTAGTGATTATTTGATCCATTAGATGCTGTAATTTAAAAGGAAAACATAAATTATAATTTAATATATTTGAAGTCAAATTTTGTGCAAAATTTTCAATTAGAGATAAATCCTTGACACTCTCAAATAAAAAAAAATTGAAGTTTAAATTATATTAGCATGATCTAAAAAAAGTGTTTTTTAGGCATCAATTTTGAAACTTTTGATGAATATTATACACTTACCAAGATTAAAACAATTCTCATTTAAATCTTATTACTAGTTAACTTATTTAAAAATAAATAATTAAATAAAATTAAAAAGAAATTAGGAAAACCTAAAGCAGTTTCCCTCATCTTCATCTAAAAAAGTCAACATGCTTAGCACCTTAAAATCTTATATTTAACGAGAAAAAAAAAAGCAACTAACCTTGATAAAAACTTTAAAAATTTTGTTCAAGACTTAATTGAGTTGAGATCAACAGATGGTCTGACACATAGATGAGTCTAATAACAAGGTATCATAGAAACATTTACATTATTTTATATAACCAATGTTCAATTTATGATGGTAAATTAAAAAGATTATTAATATTACGAATAATCTTTAAATTATAATAAAATATTTCATATAATATTTAAATTTTGAACATTTTTAATATAGCACCTAAAGTATAAATTTTAAAAATAGTGACATCCTAATCGATTTATTTGCAGGAAGTGAGTAATTGTGGAGCTGCAAAAATAATTGGCTTTCTTAATTCTCTAAAAATATATTATTTGAAAAAAAAAAAGGGTGTCCATGAACTAAGAGGAGCAAAGCATGGTTGAAATCTAGAAATATTAGGTTCGGTGGACTCTGCATTTCATTTTTATTTATCATTAAAATATTAAAAATATATTTATACTAATCTTTTAATATTTTTAAATATATTCTAAAATAAAATTAAAAAATAAATTATTTTATAATAGAATAACACAATCAATCAGAGCTAGACTTCAAAAACTTTGGCAAGCCAAGGTCCTTGCTTATACTCTATTTGATTTCCTTTCCTCCATACCAAAAAGGAGTGTTAGTGTCTTTCGCTGTCTTCTCTCGTGATGGCAAATTCTAAGAATTGAAGGTTCATTTGTTTCGTAAAAAATTATTTTTGAAATATATTTACATTTTTTGAATTGAAAGATATTTTTTATTATTTAAATAAATAAATGAAAAATATTTTTGGTCATTTGATTGTTTTTTGAAAATTTTATTTTTTTCAAATAATATTAATATAACTATTAAAATATTAAAAATTATTTATTATTAAAATATATTGAAATTATTTATTATAAAAATTATTAATATAAAAAATAATTATATTTTAATAATAATATTTAATATTAAAATATTATGTTAATATAAAAATACTTAAAATAAAATTATTTATTATTCTTTATATTGTTTATTAATATATTATAATATTATTTATTTGTAATATTATTAATATATTAGAATATTATTTATTAATATAATAATATTTATTTATTAATATAATATTATTTATAAGTAAAATTATACTTAAAAGTATTGATAAATAATTCTACTCATTGACAGCTCTTTTTCAAAAAATATCTTTCCTTTTTTTAAATCTGTAAGATAATTTTGAAAAATAACTTTATTTTTTATAGATCAGTAAATTATTTTTTTGTTGACCGATTAATTTTTTACCAAATAAACACCTAAAAATGTGAAAATCATTTTTCAAATGTCATTTTTCGCAAAACAAACAGAGCCAAAACTTATAAATCAATTAAATAAACTAATTTATTACTTAAATCACACTCTCTTAAAAGTGGCCGACATACTTTAGAAGAATTTTGCAATGAGATAAAGTACGTGCTTTTGCATGTAAAAGGAAGCACAAGACTTTTTATTTTCCACAAATTAAAACGTTATTCACACTAAAGTAAAACTAATGGTGAAGATATGACCATAAATAATGTGAAGTGTCTAGCAAGTTGGAGTTAATTTCTCAATAACTTTCTGTGGGGGCTGGCCAACTACCAACATTGTAGTTGCTATTAAGAGAACATATTTACTTTTCTTAGTTTTTTCTACTTGTATTTTACTTTTTTTCTCATTTTAGAATCCTTTTTTTATATAAAAGCCAAAAGTGCAATTTGATATTAAAGTAAGTATTTTGAAAAGCTAAAAATTAAAGAAAAAAGCATTATTTTTAAGTATTATTATTTACCATATTATTCAATTTAAAATTATTTTTTATAAATATATATATTTTTTAAATTCCATGCAAAGCGAGGGCTTCATTCTAGTAATATATGACAGAAAAATTTTTTTTATCCTTTATTAATAGTTTATGTAAATTTTACAATTGCAATTATGACATCGTCTGGTATTATGTTGTTGATCGTTTGTTATTATCTTATTCTTCATTTACAAAAAAATAAAGAAGAAAAATGAAAAACTCATAGACAGATCACAACTATATTTTATATTCATATATACTTTAAGAACCCAAGTACGTATTCCAATTAAAAAACGTGCATACCACAACAATGTGAATTCGAAAGTTGACACCAATGTCAAGATCCTCTCAACCAATACAATATTTGATGTTATAGTCTCATAGACTCAAAAGTAGTTATGAAATGCTTTTCAAAAAAAAATGAAAATGAAACTTGCAATAAAAGTTTCTTTTTTCCACGAAGAAACAGAATGTAACAGGAAACGACAATGAAAGGGTGGAAAGTATTTTTTAACCCAAACTTCACGATTTCATGTATAAGTCACACTACAAGCTAAAATATTAATTACAAAATAAAAAAAAAAGTATATTACTTTCAATTGTTATAGCAACTAGTTGTAATTTAAATTTATGTGAAATTTATAAAAATTTTATATGAAATTCTAGGATTGGCAGCCCAAACCATCCCCAGCGGGTTTTGACCCGACCTAACCTCATAGGATCAGTTTTTTTTTTTTTGAAAATTGGATTTCAAGTTGGGTCGGGTCAAGTATTATTAAGAAAATTATTTCTAATTATACAAAAATTATTTTTAATTATTTATTTATATATATTTATATAATTATATGTTTATATATTTATATTTAAAAAATATTTTTTATTTAAAAAAATAATATTTTATTAATTTCGGATCAAGTCGGGTCGGGTACGATTTATACAATATCAGGTCAGGTTGGGTTCAGATATGAAAAAAATAAAAAAATTTTCGGGTCGAGTTAAGTTCGAGGCGAGCAAAAACCATCCCAATCCGACCCGTTGCTAACCTTATGAAATTCACATTTATAAGTGGTGGATCCATATATAATTCTTTAATTAAATGAATAATTATAGAATTATAATAAGAAGAATTGTAGGTGAAATACCCTGAGTTAATTTGCCCATTTTAATTAAATTTGTTATTAAAATGTTAAAAATATTTTTATATTAATATTTTAAAATTAAAATTTAATTAAAATATATTATTTATTAATATAATAAAATTCTCAACATTGAACTCAAGCATAAAGGTGTCTATGAGTTAATACAAGTTGGGTTCATACTTACTATTAATAGCTTATATACTTGCTTAGACTTGGTTCGATTTGAAATTTTGGGCCTCAAAATTTTTCTAAGATTGGCCCAAATTGAAAAAATAAATACCAAAGCCATCTATCAAACTTAATTTATACAATAAAAAATTAAAAAATCTTTTTTTAAAATATAAAAATAAAAATTTATATATATACTTATATAATTATAATATTTTAATTATATATATTATATTTGAGTCGAGCTGGACTTGGATTTTAATTTTTTTGTTTAATACTTAGTCCAAAATTTCCATTAAACTTAATTTATACAATAAAAAATTAAAAAAAAAAATTTTAAATATAAAAATAAAAATTTATATATATACTTATATAATTATAATATTTTAATTATATATATTATATTTGAGTCAAGCTGGACTTGGATTTTAATTTTTTTGTTTAATGCTTAGTCCAAAATTTTCATTAAACTTAATTTATACAATAAAAAATTAAAAAATCTTTTTTTAAATATAAAAATAAAAATTTATATATATACTTATATAATTATAATATTTTAATTATATATATTATATTTGAGTCGAGCTGGACTTGGATTTTAATTTTTTTGTTTAATATTTAGTCCAAAATTTAAACAGGCCTAAAAAAATGTGCTCATGCCCATTTAACATGCTTTAATTTTTGTTCAAACCCTCTTAAAATTTGACTGACTTTTAGACCTAGACGGATAGCCTGGCTTTATAATATATCTACTTAACCATAAAAAATCATATTTAGGATTGAATCAAAGTCTTTGATCAATAGCCTAGATAGTAATTGGGTATGTAAACACCTAATAATTAACAAGTACTCCAACTACAACAACTAAGAGAATGACTGTGAAATGAATGATATTTAATCAAGTTTGATCATTGGTAAAAAATAATAATAATAATAATTGAATAAAAAAAAGTATATTTATAGAAAAATCAATAAACAAATCAATATAAACCAACATAGAATTAAATTAAATCCAACATACCATGAGATTCGATTATAAAATCTAATGCTTCTAATCCCTCTTTCTTATTATTCAGACAAAACTTCATTGATAGTATGAACAAAGTTTTAATTTGTGGAAAATATAACTCTATTGCTTGGTTTAATACAAAGGTACATAATTGTTCTATTGTAAAATTTTAGTAATAATTATATATGAATTTAATAAAATAAAAAATATATATTTTATATTTTTATGTCGACATGAAATTGTGAAATGTAATTTTCGTATAAAACATAACACAAGTACATGAAATTCAATTGTTACACAATATAAATACACAAATGATTAAGTAGAGTCTAATAACAAGGAATCATAGAAGCATTTACAATATTTTATACAGACAATGTCTAATTCATGGTGGAAAGTTATAAAAATGATTAATATTATGAATGATCTTTAAATTATAATAAAATATTTAATATAATATTTAAATTTTAAAAATTTATAATATAATGTCAAATCTATAAATTTTTAACATCCTAATTATGGTATTTGCAAGGGGTGAGTGATTGTGCAGCTACAAAAATAATTGGCTTTCTTAATTCTCTAAAAATATATTATTTGAAAATAAAAAAATAAAGGTGTCTATGGACTAAAAGGAGCCGAGTTTGGTTGAAACCTAAAAATCTTAGGTTTGGTCAGCTCTGCATTTTGTTTTTATTTATCATTAAAATATCAAAAATATATTTTACTAATATTTTAATTCTTTTAAATATATTCTAAATAAAATTTAAAAATAAATTATTTTACAATATAATAGCACAATCAATCTGAACTAGACTTTAAAAACTTTAGCAAGTCAAGATCTTTGCGTAGACTCTGCTTGGTTTCCTTTCCTTTTTACCTGAAAGGAGTGTTGGTGTCTTTCACTGTGTTCTCTCATCGATGGTAAATTCCAGAAATTGAAACTTGAATAAACTAATTTATTACTAAAATCACACTTTCTTAAAAGCGGCTGACATGCTTTAGAAAAATTTTGCAATGAGATAAAGTACAATCCATTGTGTGTAAAACGAAGCACAAGACTTTTTATTTTCCACAAATTAAAACGTTATTCACGCTAAAGTAAAACTAATGGTGAAGATATAACTATAAATTATATGAAGTGTCAAGCAAGTTGAAGTTGATTTCTCAATAACTTTCTTTTGGGCTTGGCCAACAACCAACATTGCAGTTGCTTTTAAAAGACCAATAGTTTCTTTTTTTACTTAGTTTTTTCTTTTTTCTTTTTTACTTTTTTTACACTCTTTTGAATTCATTTTTTCATGTATAAAAGCCAAAAGTGCAATTTGATATTAAAGTAAGTATTTTGAAAAATTAAAAATTAAATAAAAAAGCATCTTTTAAGTATTATTATTTATCATATTATTCAATTTAAAATTATTTTTTATAAATAATTTTAAATATATATATATATATCCCATGCAAAGCGAAAGCTTCATTCTATTGATATATGAAAGTATAAATTTTTTTTATCCTTTATTAATAGCTTATGTAAAATTTTACTGTTAAATTTATGAAATTTAATATCATATTATTGATTGTTTGTTACTATTTTATTAATCATTTACAGAGAAATCAGAAAAGAAAATGAAAAACTCGTAGACAAATCACAACATTTTATATTCATACATGTACTTTAAGAATCCAAATATATATTTCAATTAAATAACGTGGATATGAAGATAATGTGAATTTAAAAGTTGACGCCAATGCGACGATCCTTTCAAACAATGCAATATCTGATGTTATAATTTCATAGATTTAAAAGTAGATATGAAATGCCTTTAAAAAAATAGAAACCAAATGGAACTCGCAATAAAAGTTTCTTCTTTCCAAAAAGAAATAGAATGTAACAGGAAGTCACATGGAAAACGTTGAAAGAATTTTTAACCCAAACTCCGCAATTTCATGTAAAAGCCACACTATGGGCTAAAGTATTAATTACAAAATGAAAAAAAAAAATCAATAGTGTCATTTACAATCATTATGTAACTAATCATAATTTAAAATTATGTGAGATTTATCAAAATATTATATAAAGCACACACATATAAGTGATGAATCCATATATAATTTTTTAATATAATTAAATAATTATAATATTGTAATAAAAAAATTATAAGTGAAATGTTCCCAAACTAATTTACTTATTTCAATTAAATTTGTTATTAAAATGTTAATAATATTTACTTTTCTTAGTTTTTTCTACTTGTATTTTACTTTTTTTCTCATTTTAGAATCCTTTTTTTATATAAAAGCCAAAAGTGCAATTTGATATTAAAGTAAGTATTTTGAAAAACTAAAAATTAAAGAAAAAAGCATTATTTTTAAGTATTATTATTTACCATATTATTCAATTTAAAATTATTTTTTATAAATATATATATTTTTTAAATTCCATGCAAAGCGAGGGCTTCATTCTAGTAATATATGACAGAAAAATTTTTTTTATCCTTTATTAATAGTTTATGTAAATTTTACAATTGCAATTATGACATCGTCTGGTATTATGTTGTTGATCGTTTGTTATTATCTTATTCTTCATTTACAAAAAAATAAAGAAGAAAAATGAAAAACTCATAGACAGATCACAACTATATTTTATATTCATATATACTTTAAGAACCCAAGTACGTATTCCAACTAAAAAACGTGCATACCACAACAATGTGAATTCGAAAGTTGACACCAATGTCAAGATCCTCTCAACCAATACAATATTTGATGTTATAGTCTCATAGACTTAAAAGTAGTTATGAAATGCTTTTAAAAAAAAAATGAAAATGAAACTTGCAATAAAAGCTTCTTTTTTCCACGAAGAAACAGAATGTAACAGGAAACGACAATGAAAGGGTGGAAAGTATTTTTTAACCCAAACTTCACGATTTCATGTATAAGTCACACTACAAGCTAAAATATTAATTACAAAATAAAAAAAGTATATTACTTTCAATTGTTATAGCAACTAGTTGTAATTTAAATTTATGTGAAATTTATAAAAATTTTATATGAAATTCTAGGATTGGCAACCCAATCCATCCCCAGCGGGTTTTGACCCGACCTAACCTCATAGGGTCAGTTTTTTTTTTTGAAAATTGGATTTCAAGTTGGATCGGGTCAGGTATTATTAAGAAAATTATTTTTAATTACACAAAAATTATTTTTAATTATTTATTTAATTGTTTATTTATATTTATTTATATAATTATATGTTTATATATTTATATTTAAAAAATATTTTATATTTTAAAAAATAATATTTTATTAATTTCGGATCAAGTTGGGTCGGGTACAGTTTATACAATGTCGGGTCAGGTTGGGTTCAGATATGAAAAAAATAAAAAAATTTTCGGGTCGAGTTAAGTTCGGGGCGAGCAAAAACCATCCCGATCCGACCCGTTGCTAACCCTATGAAATTCACATTTATAAGTGGTGGATCCATATATAATTCTTTAATTAAATGAATAATTATAGAATTATAATAAAAAGAATTGTAGGTGAAATACCCTAGAGTTAATTTGCCCATTTTAATTAAATTTGTTATTAAAATGTTAAAAATATTTTTATATTAATATTTTAAAATTAAAATTTAATTAAAATATTTTATTTATTAATATAATAAAATTCTCAACATTGAACTCAAGCATAAAGGTGTCTATGAGTTGATACAAGTTGGGTTCATACTTACTATTAATAGCTTATATACTTGCTTAGACTTGGTTTGATTTGAAATTTTGGGCCTCAAAATTTTTCTAAGACTGGCCCAAATTGAAAAAATAAATACCAAAGCCATCCATTAAACTTAATTTATACAATAAAAAATTAAAAAAAAAATTTTAAATATAAAAATAAATATTTATATATATACTTATATAATTATAATATTTTAATTATATATATTATATTTGAGTCGAGCTGGACTTGGATTTTAATTTTTTTGTTTAATACTTAGTCCAAAATTTCCATTAAACTTAATTTATACAATAAAAAATTAAAAAATCTTTTTTAAAATATAAAAATAAAAATTTATATATATACTTATATAATTATAATATTTTAATTATATATATTATATTTGAGTCGAGTTGGACTTGGATTTTAATTTTTTTGTTTAATATTTAGTCCAAAATTTAAACAAGCCTAAAAAAATGTGCTCATGCCCATTTAACATGCTTTAATTTTTGTCAAACCCTCTTAAAATTTGACGGACTTTTAGACCTAGACGGATAGCCTGGCTTTATAACATATCTACTTAACCATAAAAAATCATATTTAGGATTGAATCAAAGTCTTTGATCAATAGCCTAGATAGTAATTGGGTCTGTAAACACCTAATAATTAACAAGTACTCCAACTACAACAACTAAGAGAATGACTGTGAAATGAATGATATTTAATCAAGTTTGATCATTGGTAAAAAATAATAATAATAATTAAATAATAAAAAAAGTATATTTATAGAAAAATCAATAAACAAATCAATATAAACCAACATAGAATTAAATTAAATCCAACATAGCATGAGATTCTATTATAAACTCTAATGCTTCCAATTCCTCTTTCTTATTATTCAGACAAAACTTCATTGATAGTATGAACAAAGTTTTAATTTGTGGAAAATAAAACTCTATTGCTTGGTTTAACACAAAGGTACATAATTGTTCTATTGTAAAATTTTAGTAATAATTATATATAAATTTAATAAAATAAAAAAATATATTTTATATTTTCATGTCGACATGAAATTGTGATATGTAATTTTCATATAAAACATAACACAAGTACATGAATTTCAATTGTTACACAATATAAATACACAAATGATTAAGTAGAGCCTAATAACAAGGAATCATAGAAGCATTTACAATATTTTATACAGACAATGTCTAATTCGTGGTTGAAAGTTATAAAAGTGATTAATATTATGAATGATCTTTAAATTATAATGAAATATTCAAATATAATATTTAAAATTTAAAAATTTATAATATAATATCAAATCTATAAATTTTTAACATCCTAATTATGGTATTTGCAAGGGGTGAGTATTTGTGGAGCTGCAAAAATAATTGGCTTTCTTAATTCTCTAAAAATATATTATTTGAAAAAAAAAATAAAGGTGTCTATGGACTAAAAGGAGTCGAGTTTGGTTGAAACCTAAAAATCTTAGGTTTGGTTAACTCTGCATTTTGTTTTTATTTATCATTAAAATATCAAAAATATATTTTACTAATATTTTAATTCTTTTAAACATATTCTAAATAAAATTTAAAAATAAATTATTTTACAATATAATAGCACAATCAATCTGAACTAGACTTTAAAAACTTTAGCAAGTCAAGATCTTTTGCGTAGACTCTGCTTGGTTTCCTTTCCTTTTTACCTGAAAGGAGTGTTGGTGTCTTTCACTATGTTCTCTCATCGATGGTAAATTCTAGGAATTGAAACTCGAATAAATTAATTTATTACTAAAATCACACTTTCTTAAAAGTGGCTGACATGCTTTAGAAAAATTTTGCAATGAGATAAAGTACATGCCATTGTGTGTAAAACGAAGCACAAGACTTTTTATTTTCCACAAATTAAAACGTTATTCACGCTAAAGTAAAACTAATGGTGAAGATATAACTATAAATTATATGAAGTGTCAAGCAAGTTGAAGTTGATTTCTCAATAACTTTCTTTTGGGTTTGGCCAACAACCAACATTGCAGTTGCTTTTAAAAGACCAATAGTTTCTTTTTTTACTTAGTTTTTTTTTTTTTTTGTATTTTACTTTTTTTACACTCTTTTGAATTCATTTTTTCATGTATAAAAGCCAAAAGTGCAATTTGATATTAAAGTAAGTATGTTGAAAAATTAAAAATTAAATAAAAAAGCATCTTTTAAGTATTATTATTTATCATATTATTCAATTTAAAATTATTTTTTATAAATAATTTTAAATATATATATATATATCTCATGCAAAGCGAAAGCTTCATTCTATTGATATATGAAAGTATAATTTTTTTTTATCCTTTATTAATAGCTTATGTAAAATTTTACTGTTAAATTTATGAAATTTAATATCATATTTGTTGGGATTTGCCTTGAATCTCAGAATCCCACATTGAAAGTTAAGTGAGTTTGATTTTGTCTTGTATCCCACATCGGGAGTTTAGTAAAGGTATAAAGGGTTTTACCCTTATAAATAAGATGTTTTGGTTTTAGTTTGGTAACCCCAGAGAGTTAGACACCAAGAGAATAGCTAAGTGAGTAGGCTATTAAAAGGGTGTAATTGAGTTTTGGGTTAAGTTTTGAGTAAGGAGTTTTAGGAGACTTTTCTCATTCTAAAAGTCTCACAATTGTAAAGATTTATTTGATAGTGAATTAGATTTGGCGTAGGCCATTTTGAGTTGGGCTGAACCAAATATATTTGTGTGTTTTTATTCTTGATTTGAGCTTGTTATTTTGTGTGGTTGCTGCGCGTGGGTGTTGTTTTTTCCCAACAAGTGGTATCAGAGCGAGGTTCCAGGTTTGAGGTTTAAAGTTCGTGGGTCCAAGAGATTGTGAAGCAGTGTTTGAAGATGTCTGAAGAAGGTATGTCTGGTATGTCTATGCCTAAGTTTGAGATTCCGTTATTTGATGGAAAGAGTAATTTTATGTTATGGCAAAGTACGATTCAAGATCTGTTAGTACAACAAGGGTTGGATCAGGCATTAGAGAGTAGTAAGCTTGAGGGGATGTCTGATACTAATTGGAATAGGATTCAGAAGAAAGCTGTTAGTACTATTAGATTGGCGCTAGCTCCAGAGGTAAAATACAGTGTGTTGACTGAGAGTACTCCGAAGAGTTTGTGGGATAAGCTTGAAGGTATTTATGCTTCGAAGTCATTGACTAATAGATTATGTTTGAAGATGGATCTGTATTCTCTGAAGATGGAAGAAGGTATGAGTCTTCATAATCATCTGAATGAGTTTAATAGATTGGTTTCTCAATTGCTAGCGATTTCTGTTGATGAGTTAAAAGATGAAGAGAAGGCTTTAATTTTGCTGTCATCTTTACCCAAGTCTTATAGGCCTTTAGTTCAGACTGTGTTAGTAGGCAGGTCTACTTTGAAGTTGGATGATGTGACTACCCTGTTGTGTGAGAATGAAAGGTTTATGGGAGCTCAGAACTCATCACCTGGGGGGAGTACACTAGCTGTAGAGGGTTTTGATCGAGGGAGGACTCAAAAGAGGATTGATGGATCAAGATGGAGATCTAAGTCAAGAGACAGAGATTACAGTGATGTAGAATGTTATTATTGTGGTGAGAATGAACATATCCAAGTGCGCTGCAGGAAGCTGAGAAGGGATATGGCTGCTTTCAAAAGGGCGAATAATGAGAAGAAATCAGATGAAGAAAAGAGTGATACTGCTGCTGTCTTGTCTGATGATGATGATGTTGTTTTGACAACTTGTGTAGATGAGACCCAGACTTTGAAAAGTGATAAAGGTTGGGTTTTAGATTCAGCTGCTACAGTTCATGTTTGCAATGATAGGAATTGTTTTGTGGAATTGGATGAGAATGAAAAGTATGGAGATATTGTGGTTGCTAACAAAGAAAAGGTGCAGATTCAAGGTATTGGGAGTGTTCGCCTTAGATCTCACAATGGTGTTATTAGGACACTTCGTCATGTAAGGTATGTACCAAATTGTCACTACAATTTGATTGCTTTGGGTGAGTTAGCTTCTCGGGGGTACACATATTATGGTAGTAATGAATGGTTGAAAGTGTATAAGAATGATAGTGTGATTCTACAAGGGAATAGGGTCAATCACTTGTACATGTTTGATGGAGGCTCAGTTGCTGGAATACCTGTGATGAAAGAAAAGAAAAAAGGTAAGCATGTTAGCTTTGCAGATACTGTTGAAGTGTTTAGAGATTCAAGTCAAGGGAGGATTTGTTGGGATTTGCCTTGAATCTCAGAATCCCACATTGAAAGTTAAGTGAGTTTGATTTTGTCTTGTATCCCACATCGGGAGTTTAGTAAAGGTATAAAGGGTTTTACCCTTATAAATAAGATGTTTTGGTTTTAGTTTGGTAACCCCAGAGAGTTAGACACCAAGAGAATAGCTAAGTGAGTAGGCTATTAAAAGGGTGTAATTGAGTTTTGGGTTAAGTTTTGAGTAAGGAGTTTTAGGAGACTTTTCTCATTCTAAAAGTCTCACAATTGTAAAGATTTATTTGATAGTGAATTAGATTTGGAGTAGGTCATTTTGAGTTGGGCTGAACCAAATATATTTGTGTGTTTTTATTCTTGATTTGAGCTTGTTATTTTGTGTGGTTGCTGCGCGTGGGTGTTGTTTTTTCCCAACAATATTATTGATTGTTTGTTACTATTTTATTAATCATTTACAAAGAAATCAGAAAAGAAAATGAAAAACTCGTAGACAAATCACAACATTTTATATTCATACATATACTTTAAGAATCCAAATATATATTTCAATTAAATAACGTGGATATGAAGACAATGTGAATTTAAAAGTTGATGCCAATACGACGATCCTTTCAAACAATGCAATATCTGATGTTATAATTTCATA